>NC_048579.1:23152565-23305065 GCF_013265735.2 Oncorhynchus mykiss
AGCTGTGTCCTGTACCATCATGGTAAGGGATTTTTCTGAGGCTGCTGAGAGGATAAAATACTCATAAGACCTATCAACCCCGGCTGTTTGGGTGTGAGAGTTGTTGTACTGTTTGACAATTGTGTGGGCATTTGTGCCTCCAAAACCAAAATTATTGATCCCTGCAATCCGTTCGACCGAGCCTGCATTTCCCCACTTTTCTGCTTTAGTGGGAACTTTTATGTTTAAGGCTTTAGCGTCTATACTGGCACTGTCCTCAGAGTAGAACAGTGAAGGGACAATGATTTCATGCTTCATCATTAGGAGTACCTTGATTAGACCTGCCACTCCAGCTGCAGATTCTGTGTGTCCAATGTTGCCTTTCACAGAGCCGATGCGGAGTGTTTCTGAACCTGGGGGTCTGGCTTTGGCAATGACTTTGGAGATGCTGCCTGCTTCTATGGGATCCCCCACTGGAGTTCCAGTCCCATGAGCCTCTATGTACTGGACAGTTGACAGGTCAGACTGTGAATAGATTCTGCGGAGAAGCTCCTCTTGCTGGACCATGGATGGCTTGGTGATTGGAGAGACAGTGTGGCCATCTTGGTTTACTGCAGTTTTGCTTATGATGCCCCATACATGGTCACAGTCTTTCAAGGCCTGTAAAAGATTTGAAGTTCAACGTAACATGTTTGATAGACCAGGGTCTGTGCCAACTTTTTACTGCAGGGAACTGTTGGGCTCCACCCTAAATGGCTCTTGGTGCGTCAAATTGTACAGTACATGCAGATCTGCAAATAAAACTGTCAAGTAAAGTCATACAATTAGAAACAAGAGCTTGTCTATTGCAGTCTAAGTCAAATGGGTGACAAGGGATGGTAAAAACAGTATGTAATATGTTAGTCGTATTCTAGAAGTTTTGACAAAGTTAAAGTGAAAGTCAATGCATCAAATACTCCCAGACACATTGTATAGCCAACTGTTCTAAATGTTTGGCCAGTTTGAATATGTTTGAACTGTACTGCAAAGACTGAAAACTAAATCAATGGTAAGAACTCACTTGTTTCAGTGGCTTCAGCAGAATAATCCCACAGCCCTCTCCTCTGCCATAGCCATCTGCTCTGCTGGAGAAAGGTTTGCTGGTGCCTTCAGGGGAAATCATCTTTGCCTTGCTGAGAGCGACAAAGACTTGTGGCTCTATGATACAGCTGACACCGCCACAGAGAGCCATTTCACAGTCACCTGGTAGGACAAAAACATTTTTATATAATTGCAGTTGGCACTTTTTCATGTAGCTGAAACTGGGCTAATAGTCAAACATATGATTCTAACTTTTGCTTTATTGTTTTGGAAATGTCCCTCTGGGCACAATTCGTAGGTAACAGGGGTATTGTGCATGAAATCTAGGTTACATATTAAAATAAGCAATATAAAATAATCTAGCAATCTATAAAAAATTAAAATAAAAATTAAAAAAAATATATATATATATATATAATTTAACTAGACAAGTCAGATAGGAACAAATTCTTATTTACAATGACGGCCTATCCCGGCCAACACTGGGCCAATTGTGTGCTGTTTATGGAACTCCCAATCACTCCCGGATTCGAAACCAGGGACTGTAGTGACGCCTCTTGCACTGAGATGCTGCGCCACTCAGGAGCCCATAATTATGAATGATTGTAAAGCAATTATCTTACGCACAATTTGATAAGAGTTGTACCTTGTTTTATGGCTTGACAAGCAAAGTGCAGAGCCACAAGAGATGATGAGCAGGCGCTGTCTATGGCAACTGATGGACCAGTGAGGTTGAAGGTGTAGGATATCCGGTTGGCTGCAATACTCATGGCTTTACCAGTGCCACTCCAATGGTTAGTCAAGCCTGGATTGTACTGAGCAGTTGTGAGATCGTAGTCTCTGTTCATTAGTCCTACAGAGTTTCATAGAGAATTTAACGTGATATTAGTATCAATCATGGTATCACAAATCACAACTTCACACTTATCTGTAAAGAGAAAAAAAAGTTATATTACCTAGGTATACTCCAGTTCTAGTTCCGCTAGCTTTCTCCATTGGCATCCCAGCATTCTCTAGTGCCCTATAGGTGCAATGCAGCAAGAGTTTCTGCTGGGGGTCCATGTAGTCGGCCTCAGCATCGGTGACACCAAAAAACCTCAGGTCTAGTTCGTTAAAGCTAAGAATCAAAACATTAACCAGTCAACCAGAGTGGAAAATATTCAATACAACAAATGCAATCAGAAGCTGGGAATTCGGGGACAAGAGCATTTGTTGGTCAACTACACATTACCAGGAATATAATTCTACAATATACCGTAGTATAGCATCTTTGATTATTTGCAGTACATTATTCAATTATGAGTAACCGTAGCAGTGCAACAACAAAAAATGGTGAGGGTCAGGGAAACTTCATACTAACCCGTCTATGAGAGCAGCTTTGCTAGTGTGAGACTTTCCAGGTTTGCTGTTGTCAGCATCATACCAGTAAGTACTGTTAAACCTCTCGTTAGGGATTGGCAATGCACAGTTCTTTCCTTCCAGAAGAACCTTCCAGAAATTGTCAAGCCCCTCACCTGGAATTGAGTATGTGTTGTATCAGAATGGGAAATACATTGGAATTGTTTTAACAAACACACATATACACACATATATATATATATTTTTTTAACAAAATGTTTTTCATAACAATGTATATCATTTCTGAATCAAATTTCATCAAAAGCTTGTCTACAAATAAAACATAACAAATTATAGCTATAGCTCTCTTGGAAAAGAGATGTTATCTCAATGAGAAAAACCTGTATAAATAAAGGTCAAATATATACATATATTTTTTAAAGATGTGACAGTTTTTTGATTAAAAATGTTCTTTAGGTCATAGATAAACATTTGTACATTCATGTTATTGCGTGTACTAATACCCAAGTTAGTTGATGTTTCGTAATAGTTCGTAACAGTAATCTCTGTCGTCTGGTGTTTTCATTGCTGGCAACTATTTAACTATTTCATTTAATTAACCTATATTAAGCAGCTTCATATCCCACAGGGCAAAAACTGTTTGAATCCACGTTGTGATGACATTGAATCAATGTGGAAAATGATTGGATTTGAAAAGAATCATTTATATTTTTTTCCACCAAATTTTTACCTAAATTTAATGACATGGTGAAATGTTTTGTTGATTTCATGTTAAAATCAACTTTAGTTGACAACTCAACCAAATGTAAACCAAAACTAGGCATTGAACTGACATCTGTGCCCAGTGGGATGGTCCTATAAGAAGTGAAAACTTCTTGATTGGAGAACACGTTGGGAAGGGATCTTAGATTAAGTGGACCACTTGGCCGCAAGTGGATCTTTCAGCAAGACAATAATCCCAAGCATTCATCAATATCCAGAAAGAAATGGTTATTGACCACAAAATAAAAATGTTTCAATGGCCATCTCAGTCTCTGGACTTGAAACCCTTTGAAAACCTGTGGTTTGAATTGAAGAGGGCCATCAATAAGCGCATACGAAGGATATCAAGGATCTCGAAGGATTCTGTATGGAGGAATGGTCTAAAATGTGTTCTCTAATCTCATAAAACATTTTAGAAAAAGGCTCAGTGCCGTTATCCTCGCAAGGTGAGGTATTGAAAGGTATTAAAAACAGGGGTGCCAATAATTATGACCCCTATCTTAAAATATATACATATATATATGTTTCTTTGAGGAATTGCATTATTGTAAAAATATAATGCTCTAAAACGTTTAAGAATGCAATATAGCTTTTTTGCTCATCTATCAAGAGTGCCAATCATTTTCGACGTGACTGTATACCCATTTGATTCTTGAAGAATATTACTTATAAATACCTCATAACCTTAGCTCAACTGTCGTACCCCATCAGAACCCAAAATATAAGCTTGTTTTACTCCTATGTTTGTAAACAACGTAAATGTATATTAACACTTGTATAGCTTAAAAACATGGTTTAAACTATTATTTTTGATATCATGGTCAGTCCTTGCATCCATAGCTCTGTCTTGGAATTTGAGAGTGATTGCATTTCTCCAGGCCCATCCCGCAGCTTTTCACCAATACAGAAGCAGGGCAACCACTTTGTTATTGTTTCTACTGCAGATTCTAGCTTTAAAGTGATTGAAACTATAAACTGAAATGAATTACAATACTTGAGAGAACTAGCAGAAAAAGGTTAATCATCACAAAAAAAAGCTTAATTGTCAAACCTCCAGGGAAGCTGCATCCAATGCCAACCACTGCAATGGCTCCCTCTTCCTCCTCCATCCTCATCCTGGCTGTCTGTCACACCAGCTGGACACTGAAATGCATGCACTTGTTTCTTAACTTCAAGTGTAAACTCAGCTCAGATAGAAGGTGCTCGATTTGCCTCCTGTTCCTTTGGCTCGTTGTCTCACCTGTATTGTATTTATATGCGTGAGGACTGATAGCAGCCCTCTAAGGAAATGCTGATTCAGTTCCACAGAAATACCGAAGTGCAATCACTGTTCTAAATGAAAGCCAGGGGCTGAATGAGTTATTCATTTTGTCAAACAGTTCCTTGGTAAATTTAACACATTATTCAGATTTTATCACACAGGTTTTCCCTTTTCAGATACAGTTCCTTATTACACATAACCTTTCCTGGAAAGTCATCTCATCGTTCACAATAGTACACTCCACTCTAAGACGCTCTGTTAGAGGGTCTGCTAAAAATTACTTAAATGTACACTACAGTTCAAAAATTTGGGGTCACTTACAAATGTCCTTGTTTTGGAAAGAAAAGTCCATTAAAATAATGGTAAACGGATCAGAAATACAGTGTAGACATTGCTAATGTTGTAAATGACTATTGTAGCTGGAAACAGCAAATTATTTTATGGAATATATACATTTATGGAATATATACTGGCAGCTTCATTAAATAATACCCGCAAAACATCAGTCTCAACGTCAACAATGAAGAGGTGACTCCAGGATGCTGGCCTTCTAGGCAGAGTCCCTCTGTCCAGTGTCTGTGTTATTTTTCCCATCTTAATCTTTTCTTTTTATTGGCCAGTTTGAGAGATGGCTTTTTCTTTGCAACTCTGCCTAAAAGACCAGCATCCCGGAGTCGCCTCTTCACTGTTGGCTTTGAGACTGGTGTTTTGCGGGTACTATTTAATGAAGCTGCCAGTTGAGGACTTGTGAGGCGTCTGTTTCTCAAACTAGACACTCAAATGTACTTTTTTAATTGCTCAGTTGTGCACCAGGGCCTTCAACTCCTTTTTCTATTCTGGTTAGCGCCAGTTGGCGCTGTTCTGTGAAAGATCTTCAGTTTCTTGGCAATTTCTCGCATGGAATAGCCTTAATTTCTCAGAACAAGAATAGACTGATGAGTTTCAGAAGAAAGGTCCTTGTGTTTGGCCATTTTGAGCCTGTAATCCAATCTCAGCTTATCTGAGATCCATTTTTCCTTTTCCTGATATAGAATATGTTAATTACGTTTAGAAACTAAAATATTTGGGGTGTAGTCAAGAACCATAAAAACTGAAACAGTTTGTCAAAATGATAGGAAACCAGAACTGTCACTGTAATGATCGAATGAGTCCTTACTAATTAGCTGATCATTCCATTCTCCACGAACCATTAGTAGTGTTGGTGATAATATGGGTGGTACTATTTTGTACTGAGGAGAGAGACATTTGCTGAGGGCATGGAAAACTCAAGGCGAGGTGATAGGGTGACAATCTGCCAATACCTGACTTGCATGGTAGCCAATTTGAGTTTTACTGCTTTAATATAATGCATCAGAGGAACAGTGCATTCCGCTATGGTCGTAAATTTTACAGGTTTAAAAACAAACAAGACACAACTTCCCATGATAAGATGTTTCATGCTGATCATCAGAAAATGGGTACTATCTGTTCGTAAGAATCCATGATCACATTAGTATGTACTGTAGAATCCAACATCCTGGTAAACGGAGTCCTACCTTTTCAACTGGGGACATGCACCAACAAAGCTTATTTTCATGGCTCACATAGCCATAGACTATAGGCCTAGTTCATGGAAGATGACAGCAAATGATATAAGCAGTAACACATCAGGTTTAATAGTTAATGATTGGCCTGGTCATTTTCACAGGTGCTCTTTACAGTTAGAACATGTTTCCATGATGACAAGTTCCTCTTTTTGAATGTGTATTTTAAGGTTGCAGCTCACAAAATAGCTGCCAGTTAGGGAGGGGTTCCATTTGAAGCACCTGTGCTCATTGCAAGGTCCTTACAGATATTTTTCTCGACTATACATACAAAATAATACATTTTGATAATAACTTCTTTAAATCTTAACCGGTGACCATGCCTTCGTGTCACACAGACTGCATTGAAAAATCAGTGTCAAATTGGTTTCATAAACTTGGAGGTTTTGTTGGGAGAAATCCATGGTGGTTTCTACTTGTCCCTTTGTTCATCTCTGCGGGGCTTGGGGCAGGATTTTACTTCCTTGAAGAGAGAGAGGCGCATGGCATAGAGGACCAGTTTACTCCAAAGGACGGGCCTGCAAAACAGGAGAGACATTTTGTCAAAGAACATTTTCCTCAGAATGATTCAGAGTTCTCTCGTTTGCGGCTGTATAACGAGGGGAGCTATGGGTCTTTCATCGCTGTTTCAAAGTCATCCGATATCTTGAGTGAGAAGGCATTTGAGGAGATCATATATTTAGATGGAACAGTTAGAGAGATGGTAGGCCAAAAAGGAAAAACCTATGAAAAACTTTGTGCCATGAAAAGTAACAGGTGCTTTTCAAATGACATGTTAGATATCATTAATGGCACAGCTAGTACAATTAAGAAGGCAAACTTGACCTTTCCTTATCATAATTCAACGTCAAACACCATCTTTTTGGGAACAGAACTTGGTGGAGTAGTTTTGAATTCAAGTATCATCGTTAGTGCAAAGGCTGTTCGACTCTTCTACTTTCTCAGAGAAAACAACGAGGCAGAAAATGATAATTGGCTACATGGGTTTACTCAAGTGTTTTCCAACTTGTCAGATGAATTGAATAAGGTAAGTACAGTTTATTATATTTTACAGATTCAGAACTGTCTGGGCATACTGCCAGGTTTGGTAAAATACTTTTGTCCATATGCACAGAAGTGGCTTTACGTATTTGAGCCATATATAATTATAGTGCTCATATTCACTGAAATATAAAAATTAATGTTTTGTAAAATAATCTGTTCCTTAATGTAACCCTCTAAAGTTTTCACTTAGTCTCACAGTTCTTGCATTTGTTTTTATAGCGGCAGATTCAAGTTTCATACTTCACATCTAATTCTAGAGAGGAGGAGTTTAAGGAAAACTCCAAATCTGTGATTCCTCTCTTCTCCGTCACATACTTCCTGGCCATAAGTTTTTCAATTGTATCTTGCTTGAGGTAATTTGATGTCTTTATGTGTTGTCTTTTCAATGAATCAAAATCAGCAAATGTGTGCACCATGTTAAAACACTGATTTAACTTACTATTTATAATTGCTACGTGTGATGTTCCGTACGAAGTAAGAATATTTTCATCTACAGGTTGGACTGTGTGAGGAACAAGGTGTGGGTGGCCATCTTTGGTGCTCTATCTGCAGGCCTAGCTGTGCTGTCCAGTTTCGGGTTGTTGCTGCTCTGTGGAATGCCCTTTGCCATGACTGTTGCAACGGCTCCTTTCTTAATACTGGGTCAGGTTTATTATCAGAATCCTTTAGATAGTAATCTTAACAACCCACTACCAAATCTCAGGTGATTTTAATGTTTTTGTCAGACGGTAACACTTAAGTTGCCCTTATACCTATGTAACTACACAGTAATAACTGTATTAACAACATTGTATTAACATGTAGTAACATTGTAACTAATGAAGTTTGGTGATATTTATTACAGTGGCAATTCCCTCTAATGATCTGTGATCTACTGATGTTCAATATACTCTATGTTGATCGCAGGAATTGGTGTTGACGACATGTTCATCATGATTTCCTGCTGGCAGCAGACTCAAGTTCATGACAACGTAGAGGACCGTATGGCAGCTACATACAAAGAGGCAGCTGTCTCTATCACCATCACAACACTAACTGATGTCCTGGCCTTCTATATTGGTCTGTTAACTCCCTTTCGTTCTGTACAATCCTTTTGTATGTATACTGGCACAGCTGTCCTGTTCTGTTACTTGTACAATATTACCTTCTTTGGTGCATTTCTGGCATTGAATGGGAGTCGTGAAAAGGGTAACAGACACTGGCTGACATGCATGAAGGTTCCAGAACCAGAGGATAGTCCTGAAAAGTACAATATCTGCTGTGTAGGAGGAGCTTATGACCAGGAAACGGGAAAAGAGGAAGTTATGCCCATTAACAACTTCTTTAAGATGTACTATGGGCCATTTCTAACAAATACTTGGACCAAGGTGTTTGTGATCCTGCTCTATGCTGGATATTTGGGCTCAAGTATCTATGGATGCTTCCAAATACAAGAAGGCATCGACCTTAAAAACCTAGCAGCTGATAACTCATATGTGGGGAGCTATTACGATAATGAGGACCAATACTTTTCAGAGTATGGTCCAAATGTTATGGTTGTTGTGACTGACAGTAAGTTTCAATATTGGGACCAAACTGCTCGAAAGCGTCTTGATACTTGTCTTGAACGTTTTGAGAGTCTAACGTTGGATGGTCGATCATTGGTTGCTAAAAATATGACTCTTTCTTGGCTTAATGAATATGTGAAAGTTATAAATCCAAATAACAAAACCATTTTCATGGATAGTTTACCTGCGTTTTTACAACGATCAGACTTCACACAAGATGTGAATATTTCAAACAAAGTCATAATTGCCTCGCGAATGTTTATTCAGACAATCAACGTCAGTACAGCTGTTGATGAAAAGAACATGTTGAATAAGCTTCGAGAGACAGCTAATGGTTGTTCAGAAAAGTTGGTTGTTTACCACCCTGCTTTCATATACTTTGACCAGTATGCAGTCATTGTTAGTAATACCATCCAAAACATTGTAGTTGCCACTCTTGCCATGCTGGTGATCTCCCTCATGTTGATCCCCAACCCCATATGTTCTCTGTGGGTGACCTTTGCTATTGCCTCTGTCATAGTGGGTGTTGCTGGTTTCATGGCATTATGGGATGTCAATCTAGACTCTGTATCCATGATCAATCTTGTCATCTGCATTGGTTTCTCAGTGGATTTTTCTGCTCACATTTCCTATGCTTTTGTCTCTAGCAAAGAGGTCACTGCTAATAAGAAGGCTGTAGATGCTGTCTATCACTTGGGGTATCCCATCATACAGGGAGCTGTGTCTACTATTTTAGGAGTGGTGGTGCTGTCTGTTGCTGAGAGCTACATCTTCAGAACCTTCTTTAAGATCATGTTCTTGGTCATTTTGTTTGGGGTACTTCATGGCATCGTTTTCATCCCTGTGTTTCTGACCTTCTTTGGCATATGCAATTTTAATTGACCAAGATTCACACAGAACACACTAATCATGGTTGAAAGGGTTGGTAGAATAGTAGTTAAATTGTTTTAATTGAACTGACTTTTTCGCTTACTTCTAATCTTGTGATTATGTCATACTTTGCTTTTATGGTGTCAAAATATGTATTTTTATGAGTCATCTTTTAGTTTTTATTGAATCATTTTAGAAATAGTTTGTAATGTGTTGATTGTTACTACAGTGTGCTTATATTTATCTTTGTTGTAATTGTGTTTTAAAAAGTGAATAAAATGCTCTTAAATTATATATTGACTTTAATATATTTATTCAAACAGCAGATGCTCTCGGTTGTCATTATGACCACATCAATAATGGGAATTATTATTATGGTTAGTAACTGCAGAATTTGCATACTAAACTCATGATGTCATCTATTTATCTGTTCACCTATTCTAGAGAAACACACTCTTCATAAACTTTTCAAATGAACCTGTGCGTCAGTGTTCATCAATCTAACAATCAATCATTGCCTGGCAATCAATTTACTTCCTTCATCTTCAGAATAATTTGGGGGGGATACCTCGTCAGTTGTACAACTGAATGCCATCAACTGAAATGTGTCTTCCGCATTTAACCCAACACCTCTGAATCAGAGAGGTGCGTGGGGCTATCGTAATCAACATCCACGTCTTCGGCGCCCGGGGAACAGTGGGAACGAATTTTACCTTGTCAGCTCGGGGATTCGAGTAACCTTTCGGTTACTAGCCCAACGCTCTAATCGCTTGACTATTATAAGGAAACCCAGAGAAGTACCTTCCATAGCTACAATAAGTAAACTGGATAGGTAACCACCTTATTTGTTAATATGTAACCATATGTATTGCCCTGACGCAGTCATCGTGGTTGTTAAAAGATCACATCCAGTGCTGTCAGATCTATTGCTGATTAGAGCTCTTCAGAGGAACGTTATCATGTTGCTATGTTCAGATGAAGTATAGTTTATGGCTGTGATGCCAACAGAGATGCAGATATATTTCAAGCCAAGTTTTTTTTCTCATAGTACGACTTGAAAAAGAGAATATAAAATGGCTAGGTGCAAAACGGACTGCGTTGAAAAGCCTATAGCTAGGGGATTTGAAATACTTGGGGGCTTTGTTGGTAGACACCCCTGGTGGTTTTTGATTCTTCCCATGTTCATTTCTGCGGGTCTTGGCGGAGGATTTTACTTCCTTGCGGACAGAGAAGCAAATGGCATTGAAGAGATGTTTACTCCTATGGATGGACCTGCCAAACATGAACGACAAGTAGTCAAACAGTACTTTCCACAGAGTGATAGTGACTTCTCTCGTTTGCGACTCTATACTGAAGGGACCTTTGCATCTCTCATAATTGTGACGCCTGGACAAAATATCCTCACATTTACTGCTTTAAAAAACATATTTGAAATGGACAGAAATGTAACAAACATGAGAATTGGTGCATTGGCTTTTAAAGATCTATGTGTTGAGAAAGGTGGTGGGTGTGTGTCAAATTCAATCTTTGATATTGTAAAAACTCCTAGTGATGTCAGCACAACAACGATTAACTACCCATATCATGGCACAATTTTCATTGCATCTGAAATTGGTGGTGTGAAACTGAAAAGTGGATCAACTCAAATTGAAAGTGCAGAGGCAATTAGACTATTTTACTTCTTAAAAGAAGACAACCAAACTATAAATACCATGTGGCTAAAGAAGTTTATAGAGGCTGCTTCCAAGATGAAAAAAGAAGAAGGCGTGAGTACTCTGTTTTAGAGATGAAACCAATTTAAAAAAGGGTCAACTTGTGTATGATGGGTGTCTTTTCACCAAGTGACCTGCAGAATTGATCACACTCCACATTTAAGCTCCATGGTGATTTGATTATTTGAATATCTTGAGTTGTTTTACTGATATGTCAACTGGATATCTGATATTTGTGTATTTGTCTTTGCAGATGACAATATCTTACTTTACATCCATATCAAGGGATGAAGAGTTTGAGAAGAGCTCTGACTCAATCATTCCTCTCTTCTCATTGACATATGCCCTGGCCATCAATTTTTCTATCATATCTTGTTTGAGGTATTTTTTGTAACTTTTACATTTCAATACCATTCAAAATGATCAGTCAACATAGGACACCTCAATTGAAAATCATAATAACAGTGTTCATTGGGTCTATCTGAAGCTAGATTTGGGTCCCAAATCAGGCTAATCCACAATGTGACTGCATTACTGATTTTAAGGCATATCAGAGAGCACTAGGCCTACTTATCAGCATTTACCTACAGGGACGAATGTTGTGTTTTTCTTCCCTAGGTTGGACTGTGTGAGGAACAAGGTGTGGGTGGCAACCTTTGGTGTCCTCTCAGCTGGTATGGCAGTGCTGTCCAGTTTTGGGTTGTTGCTGTACTGTGGGATGCCCTTCGCTATGACTGTGGCAACAGCCCCATTCCTGATTCTGGGTAAGCTTACAAACTCTCATTGTTATACAATAAACCCAGTTCTTAATTTGAGCCGGTGTGGTGATACTAAGGATTTGTCACCACAGATGGTTTGTTTACATAACAGGTTAGGAAAACTAATATAGCAGGTAAAAATAATTAACATGGCAGGTTAGGTGAATTAACATGGTAGGTTAGGAGAACTAACACAGCAAGTTGGGTGAATTAACGTAGCAGGTTAGGAGAATGAGGTTAAGGTTAGGAAAAGGGTTAGGTTTCGCTAGAATGCTACAGTTGTCAATGACGCGGCCACTAGACAGAGCTGTAAGCCTACTCCATATAGCCACAATGGTAGAAACGTAAACAAACCATCTGTGGCACAAATCATCTATCATAACATCGGCCCGGGCTTATGGTTTTTGCAACATTGTAGCTAGCCTATGTTAAATTGAGACCAACGCATACTCCTTGCTGTGTTGAGAGAGAGAAGCGTGCCTGTGTCTCTCACAGAACTAGAATGAGATTAACTTTCTACGATCGCTCTCCCTCTCTCTGCTCTGATAGACATGAGTCTGCAACATTTATCTCTCAGTGTAGCACTTCATCATTTATTTCCTTATAGAATCATAGCCGCAGGAAGTGTGCTGGAAATGCACCCCTGATAAATTGAAATACATTTGACAAAGTTATAGAATTACTAATGTCTGTTCAGGAAGAAATGTAATAAATTATAATACTACTAATACTACAATACTGGTAGTATTAATAGTAATACTAATAATAGTAACAATAGTGGTAAAATTAGTAATACTATAGAGTAAAACTACAGAATACTACTAATCGGCCTATAATTTAGCCATAGAGGAGCAATAGCTTCTTTTTAAAAATAGCTTAGCTGTGAATTGTGTGTAGGCCAATCACAAGGCATAGCCTACATTCAGGAACACACAGCAAATCTGTCAGTGAACAGCATACAGCCTAAACAGGCCTTTCGCAATATTTCAAATACAATCGCAGGAAAACACAGGTTGGAAAGAAAATGGCTCCTGCTGAAAAGAGAAGACATTAATCTGTCTGTAGGTTACTAAAATATTTTAGCACCTTCCAAATAGGCCTATTGAGCAAACAGTAGCCTAGGTACAGAGTTAAACAAGATGAGGATCCCCATTGGGCACACACTGGTTGAATCAACATTGTTTTAACAGAATTTGTCTACATATTGTGACGTGGAATCAACATGGAAAATACATAGGATTTGAAAAAAGTAATCAACCAGTACTGTTTTCATCTCATTTCAACCAGCGTTGTAAACATTGAAAATTCCACAAAAATCTTTTTCATTCTATATTCAATGGTTGAAATTATATAGAATTTATAGATTTGACATTTTATTTGAATAAGCATCATTGTTTCAATGTCATGCTATCAACCTAAATAATGAGGTATATTGAAATGAAACGTGAAGCCACAATCCAATGATTTCTGCCTGAACATTGACTCCTACTGGTACATTTAAGTGTGGCAGGTAACCTAGCGGTTAGAGCGTTGGGACATGAACCAAAAGGTTTGAATCCCTGAGCTGACAAGATTTTTATCTTTGGATATTGTCTTGTATATGAAGGATGGCTGGTTGATTTCACATTGAATTATATACATATTATAAGAACATACATATTCACATCTCCATCCCAACCAGTAATCTAAGTTGAAGAATTAGGACTAAATAAAATCACATTTTGGGTTGAGATGGAGATGTGAATCCAACATATCAATCATTATTCTAAAAAACTGGATATTGAATTGTGAACACAACCAAATATCAACATTTAAAAGAGATGTATCTTCTGTTTGGATAGTGAACTGTATATTATTAATAACATATGAAATATTCAAAGGTAAAAGTGTATTGTTATTAATATCTTGATTTTAGGCTCTTATTTATACGGCTAATAGTAACTACTTCTAAACTTCCAAATATCCAATGAAGCTTTACTATTTTAATGATGGTGTCTTTGAGCAAATCAGATGTCAATGTAGCCTACGAAAACCCATCCTCACTCCGAATTTACTGAGCTTGATCAATTATGACAAAAACAATGAACATTTGTTTCCCTAAGAGTTGTGCAAGGTTGGTAGAATTTTATGGAAAATGATTCACAGCTGTAATGGCTGCCATTCGTGCTTCCACCGAGTGTTAACTCTGGGGGTGTGAAGACATACACAATCAATCTTCTTTAAAAATATATATTTTATGTTCTATAGGTTCTCTAGATCGGTAAGCTTGCTAGAATTTTAAGACAGCAAATTGAAGAAAGTGCAAGGAATGTTTAGACTTTGACTATTTAATATAGGATGAAAACAATTTTTTAAA
This sequence comes from Oncorhynchus mykiss, assembly GCF_013265735.2. NCBI lineage: Eukaryota > Metazoa > Chordata > Actinopteri > Salmoniformes > Salmonidae > Oncorhynchus > Oncorhynchus mykiss. Next base: position 23,166,877 of record NC_048579.1, read on the forward strand.
GTTTACGTAATTTTCAACTCAATTTCAACATAAGTGGGATGCCATCCCAGTAAGTAATATTTCAACATCTCCAGTGCCCACTTGATTGCTAGACATTCTTTCTCCACAGTGGAATATCTTTGTTCCCGTAGCAACAGCTTCCGGCTAATGTATACGACTGGGTGTTCCTCACCTTCTTGTAGCTGTGATAGGACGGCACCCACCCCTGTTTCGGACGCATCGGTCTGTACCACCAGTGGTTTGGAGAAGTCCGGGGTCACCAGCATGGGTCCAGAACACAGGGCTCCCTTTAGGTCCTGGAAGGCTTTCTCCGTATCCTCGGTCCACGTCACCTGGGTGGGCAGACATCTCCTGGTCAGATCTGTCAGAGGGCTGGCTAGAGAGGCAAGTGGGGGATACATCTCCAGTAGTAACTAATCAACCCCACAAACGTGCGGATCTGCTTCTTGGTGAGGGGGCGGGGCCAGTCCCGAATCACCTCCACTTTCTTCACCTGGGGTTTTACACATCCCCTCCCGATCGTGTACCCCAGGGAGTTAAGGGCACCTATCAATAACCCTTCGTCAGGTCGAGCGTGCTGATACATCTGGAGGTCCCTATCCGTTCTATTAGTTCATCAATTCGGGGCATGGGGTAGGCGTCGAACTTTGAGATTTCATTTCACTTTCTAAAATCATTACACAAGCGAATGGTGCTGTCTGGTTTCGGCACCAACACTATGGGGCGGCGCCACTCACTATTTGACTCTTTGATGATTTCAGCTTCCAACATCATTTTTACCTCGGTCCTGACGGCCTTTCTCCTTGCTTCTGGTATGCGGTAGGGTCTCAACTTCACCCTTTTCCTGGGTTTGGTGATGATGCTGTGCCAGATCGGTGTGTCCCTATTCACTGGAGAACACATCCTGCTTCCGGCCGAGCAACTCCGTCAGCTCATGCTCCTGTGCTTGTCTCAGCTGCTCCCCCAGTGGCACCTCAACCGGCTTGGCCTTCTTCGGGGAAATAGAGTAGACTACATCACATGCATTCCATTTCTTTAACAAATTCACATGGTAAATTTCTGATTTTTAATTTAAATAATAATTGTGTCCTTCAAACGTTGCTTTCCTAAAATAATCCTCCATTTGCAGCAATTACAGCCTGCAGACCTTTGGCATTCTAGTTGTCAATTTGTTGAGGTAATCTGAAGAGATTTCACCCTGTTCTTCCTGAAGCACCTCCCACAAGTTGGATTGGCTTGATGGGCACTTCTTACGTACCATACGGTCAAGCTGCTCCCACATCAGCTCAATAGGGTTGAGATCCGGTGACTGTGCTGGCCACTCCATTGTAGACAGAATACCAGCTGACTGCTTCTTCCCTAAATAGTTCAAGCATAGTTTGGAGCTGTGCTTGGGTCATTGTCCTGTTGTAGGAGGAAATTGGCTCCAATTAAGCGCAGGACACGGGATATGGGAGGGCGTTGCAAAATGGAGTGATAGCCTTCCTTCTTCAAGATCCCTTTTACCCTGTACAAATCTCCCACTTTTACCACCACCAAAGCACCCCCAGACCATCACATTGCCTCCACCATGCTTGACAGATGGCGTCAAGCACTCCTCTAGTATCTTTTCATTTTTTCTGCGTCTCACGAATGTTCTTCTTTGTGATCCGAACACCTCAAACTTAGATTTGTCTGTCCATAACACTTTTTTCCAATCTTCCTCTGTCCAGTGTCTGTGTTCTTTTGCCCATCTTAATCTTTTATTTTTATTGGCTAGTCTGCGATATGGCTTTTTCTTTGCAACTCTGCCTAGAAGGCCAGCATCCCGGAGTCGCCTCTTCACTGTTAATGTTGAGACTGGTGTTTTGCGGGTATTATTTAATGAAGCTGCCAGTTGAGGACTTGTGAGGCATCTGTTTCACAAACTAGACACTCTAATGTACAAGTCATCTTGCTCAGTTGTACACCAGGGCCTCCCACTCCTCTTTCTAATCTGGTTAGAGCCAGTTGATGCTGTTCTGTGAAGGAAGTAGTACACAGCGTTGTACAAGATCTTCAGTTTCTTGGCAATTTCTCGCATGGAATAGCCTTCATTTCTCAGAACAAGAATAGACTGACGAGTTTCAGAAGAAAGGATTTGTTTCTGGCCATTTGTAGGCTGTAATCAAACCCATACATTTTGTTTAACTAGGCAATTCAGTTAAGAACAAATTCTTATTTACCGGGGAACAGTGGGTTTACTGGCTTGTTCAGGGGCAGAACAACAGATTTTTACCTTGTCAGCTCAGGGAATCCATCCAGCAACCTTTCAGTTACTGGCCCAACGCTCTAACCACTAGGCTACCTGCCGCCCCGAAATGCTGATGCTCCAAATACTCAACTAGTCTAAAAAAGGCCAGTTTTGCTTCTTTAATCAACACAACAGTTTTTAGCTGGGCTAACATGATTGCAAAAGTATTTTCTAAAGATCAGTTAGCCTTTTAAAATTATTAACTTGGATTATCTAACACAATGTGCCATTGGAACACGGGAGTGATGGTTGCTGATAATGGGCCTCTGTATGCCTATGTAGATATTCCATTAAAAATATATTGTTTCCTGCTACAATAGTAATTTACAAAATTGACAATGTCTACACTGTATTTCTGATCACAATACGTCACAATACGATCACGATAAGTCACAATACGTTGACGAATTGCGTTGAAACAACGTTGATTCAACCAGTGTGTGCCCAGTGAGATAGGTTTTCGGCATGAGCGCATCGGCCATCGCTGGTGAGTGAGCTGCACATCATTGTGTGAGTGAGTCAGTGAAACTGGAAAGCTTTTTCAGGACTATATTATTCAAGATGAGGGTGTTTTTTTATTGATCTCAGTTTGCCAGTATCAAAGTAGCCTGACATTTCCATCCTTTGTTTGGCATTACAAATATTCTGCTAAAGTCTCCAGTCATGTTGAATTATTTAGAATTGGATGAAATCCGTTTACTAAAGGCTAATTCTTTTCCCGGACTTTGTACGCTAAAAATGTTCCCCATATGTGCAATTTCTGTAAGCGCCTCTACTCTTCTGCCCTTTACGAAAATGCAATGATATGCATGCAATGCTTTATTTTACAATAAATAACTATTTATGTATTCCGGTACCTCACTTTCTGTTCCGGCACCTCCTGATTTACCTGTACTCTGATGTGATCACAGAAATGAACACCGGTATAAACTAGGTTTGACATTTTATAAGAGAGTGCATTTTCTCCACAGGAATTGGTGTTGACGACATGTTCATCATGATTTCCTGCTGGCAGCAGACTCAAGTTCATGACAACGTAGAGGACCGTATGGCAGCTACATACAAAGAGGCAGCTGTCTCTATCACCATCACAACACTAACTGATGCCCTGGCCTTCTATATTGGTCTGTTAACTCCCTTTGGTTCTGTACAATCATTTTGTATGTATACTGGCACAGCTGTCCTGTTCTGTTACTTGTACAATATTACCTTCTTTGGTGCATTTCTGGCATTGAATGGGAGTCGTGAAAAGGGCAACAGACACTGGCTGACATGCATGAAGGTTCCAGAACCAGAGGAGAACTCTAAAAAGTACAACCTCTGCTGTGTAGGAGGAGCTTATGATCATGAAACAGGAAAAGAGGAGCCAATGCCCATTAACAACTTCTTTAAGATGTACTATGGGCCATTTCTAACAAATACTTGGACCAAGGTGTTTGTGATCCTGCTCTATGCTGGATATTTGGGCTCAAGTATCTATGGTTGCTTCCAAATACAAGAAGGCATAGACCTTAAAAACCTAGCAGCTGATAGCTCATATGTGGGTAGCTATTACGATAATGAGGACCAATACTTTTCAGAGTATGGTCCAAATGTTATGGTTGTTGTGACTGACAGTAAGTTTCAATATTGGGACCAAACTGCTCGAAAGCGTCTTGATACTTGTCTTGAACGTTTTGAGAGTCTAACGTTGGATGGTCGATCATTGGTTGCTAAAGATATGACTCTTTCTTGGCTTAATGAATATGTGAAAGTTATAAATCCAAATAACCAAAACATTTTCATGGATAATTTACCTGCGTTTTTACAACGATCAGACTTCACACAAGATGTGAATATTTCAAACAAAGTCATAATTGCCTCGCGAATGTTTATTCAGACAATCAACGTCAGTACAGCTGTTGATGAAAAGAACATGTTGAATAAGCTTCGAGAGACAGCTAATGGTTGTTCAGAAAAGTTGGTTGTTTACCACCCTGCTTTCATATACTTTGACCAGTATGCAGTCATTGTTAGTAATACCATCCAAAACATTGTAGTTGCCACTCTTGCCATGCTGGTGATCTCCCTCATGTTGATCCCCAACCCCATATGTTCTCTGTGGGTGACCTTTGCTATTGCCTCTGTCATAGTGGGTGTTGCTGGTTTCATGGCATTATGGGATGTCAATCTAGACTCTGTATCCATGATCAATCTTGTAATCTGCATTGGTTTCTCAGTGGATTTTTCTGCTCACATTTCCTATGCTTTTGTCTCTAGCAAAGAGGTCACTGCTAATAAGAAGGCTGTAGATGCTGTCTATCACTTGGGGTATCCCATCATACAGGGAGCTGTGTCTACTATTTTAGGAGTGGTGGTGCTATCTGCAGCTGAGAGCTACATCTTCAGAACCTTCTTTAAGATCATGTTCTTGGTCATTTTGTTTGGGGCGGTCCATGGTGTGGTGTTTATCCCAGTGTTTCTGACCTTCTTTGGAATCTGCGGAGGCAAAGTCAGTGATAAAAAAGATGATGGTAGGTCTAACACCTTGTCTCAAAATGGTCACATGTGGGTCTCCCAAACCACAGGTGATTTCAACTTGAAGAATACGCATGAATTAAGGGCTGTAGCAGCTAATTCACATGTATGGTCAATCAGTTCTAACCAAAGCTTTCACAACGGGAAAACTAATAGTGCTTACGAAAACATTGAAGACTGTCCCTAAAACTGTTGTCTTGAGGCCAGATTTACAAGGCATTTCCACTGTACCTGTTTTTATGGAATTAATTAAATATTAAAGGTAGAACAAATGGGTTAAAACTGTACAAATAACGTGTACAAGCGAGAATAACCTATTATGGTCAAGTGTAAATGAACACACATTCATGTTTTACCTTTCATTCAGCTCCATGCTGATGGGACCTGTACAGTAGTTCAAATCAGATGTTAATTGTCACATTCGCCGAATACAACAACAATGCCCTTAACCAACAACGCGGTTTTAAGAAAATCCCTAAATAAGTAAGAGATAAGAATAACAAATAATTAAAGAGCAGCAGTTAATAACAATAGCGGGGCTATATACAGGGGGTACCGGTACAGAGTCAATGTGTCAATGTGCGGGTGTCGAGGTATTATGTACATTATGTAACGACATTATGTAGGTAGAGTTATTAAAGTGGCTATGCATAGATAATAACGGAGAGTAGCAGTAGCGTGGGTGGGGGAATGCAAATAGTCTAGGTAGTCATTTGATTAGCTGTTCAGGAGTCTTATGGCTTGGGGGTAGAAGCTATTTAGAAGCCTCTTGGACCTAGACTTGGCGCTCAGGTACCGCTTGCCGTTCGGTAGCAGAGAGAACAGTCTATGACTAGGGTGGCTGGAGTCTTTGACAATTTTTAGGGCCTTCCTCTGACACCACCTGGTATAGAGGTCCTGGCGAGCAGGAAGCTTGGCCCAGGTGATGTTCTAGGCCGTACGCACTACCCTCTGTAGCGCCTTGTGGTCGGAGGCAGAGAAGTTGCCATACCAGGCAGTGATGCAACCCATCAGGATGCTCTCGATGGTGCAGCTGTAAAACCTTTTGAGGATCTGAGGACCCATGCCAAATCTTTTCAGTCTCCTGAGGGGCAATAGGTATTGTCATGCCTTCTTCACGATTGTCTTGGTGTGCTTGGACCATGTTAGTTTGTTGGTGATGTGGACACCAAGGAACTTGAAGCTCTCAACCTGCTCCACTACAGCCCCACCAATGAGAATGGGGGTGTGCTCAGTCTTCCTTTTCCTGTAGTCCACAATCATCTCCTTTGTCTTGAGCACATTGAGGGAGAGGTTCTTGTCCTTGCACCATACGGTCAGGTCTCTGACCTCCTCTCTATAAGGAGGTCTCATCGTTGTCGGTGATCAGACACTGTTGTGTCATCAGCAAACTTAATGATGGTGTTGGAGTCGTGCCTGGCCATGCAGTCATGAGTGAACAGGGAGTACAGGAGGGGGCTGAGCACGCACCCCTGAGGGGCCCCTGTGTTGAGAATCATTGTGGCGGATGTGTTGTTACCTACCCTTACCACCTGGGGGCAGCCCGTCAGGAAGTCTAGGATCCAGTTGCAGAGGGAGGTGTTTAGTCCCAAGGTTCTTAGCTTAGTGATGAGCTTTGAGGGCACTATGGTGTTGAACACTGAGCTGTAGTCAATGAATAGCATTCTCACATAGGTGTTCATTTTGTCCAGGTGGGAACGGGCAGTGTGGAGTGCAATAGAGATTGCATAATCTGTGGATCTGTTGGTGCGGTATGCAAATTGGAGTGGGTCTAGGGTTTCTGGGATAATGGTGTTGATGTGAGCCATGACCAGCCTTTCGAAGCATTTAATGGCTACAGACGTGAGTGCTATGGGTCAGTAGTCATTTAGGCAGGTTACCTCCTTGTATGTGACAAATTGAGCAAAGAGAAATGGTCATATTTATGGAAAGTACATTTTAATTGCATTAGCCTTTCTTTATCGGCCAATTCATTTTTCTCAGTCTTCAAAGGACGTGCATTCCCATTATTCCACACACAGGTTCTTTTACAGAGGCTTTTTTTTTTATATCTTGTGTCGTTTTGATTTTAAGTGTAATTTTATGTGTAAATATATGATCTGTAAAAGTTTGACCATTGAGTGTCTTATCACAATAAAAAATTTAAAAACATTCTGCCTTGAAGCAATGTGTTGAAAAACAGATTCTCATAATACTATTTGTAATACAATAATATCTTGTATTTATGTATACTTTCAACTGTAAAGTTTCAGTCTGATGAGAGTAAAGGAAAAAAGAATCCCTATTAGCCTGTGGTGCCTGGCCTTAAAGGTCTTACTCACATCGGCTGCGGAGAGAGTGATCACACAGTCGTCCGGAACAGCTGATGCTCTCATGCATGTTTCACTGTTACTTGCCTCGAAGCAAACATAGAAGTTATTTAGCTCCTCTGGTAGGCTCGTGTCACTGGGCAGCTCTCGGCCGTGCTTCCCTTTGTAGTCTGTAATAGTTTGCAAGCCCTGCCACATCCAACGAGCATCAGAGCCGGTGTTGTACGATTCGATCTTAGTCCTGTATTGATGCTTTGCCGGTTTGATGGTTCGTCGGAGGGCATAGCGGTATTTCTTAAGCTTCCAGGTTAGAGTCCCGCTACTTGATAGCAGCAGCTCTTCTCTTTAGCTCAGTGCAAATGTTGCCTGTAATCCGTGACTTCTGGTTGGGGTATGTACGTACAGTCACTGTGGGGACGACGTCCTAGATGCACTTATTGATAAAGCCAGTGACTGATGTGGTGTACTCCTCAATGCCATGTTGTAAAGTGATGAAATGAATCTACAAAGTAACCAATTATAAAGTACATCAATCATTGATGATTTATTTTGTTTCAAATCCCTAAATCATTGCACAACATTTCCACATGAAGAAAACGTCAATTGAAAAGGTAGGAAATATGTTCACTGATTCTGTCATTCATTTTGTTTTATGTAGAAGTACTGTAACATAAAATCAAATGTTAATTTGTTCATTTTGTGAAATGTCATTTTTTATTTAGTTGACTCTAATTGTGAAATCATATCATTGTAATATGTTTCAGGATAAAGATGGTTCTGTTGTGTTTTTAATAAAGAAATGAAGGAATTCCTCATTCTATGTTTATTGTTTTCCTGTATTACCTACAAGCAGGTAGACTTTTTGATGATAGATTTAGGTAGCAAGAATGACTAAAGTCTTCTCAGTGACAGATTGTTGCCAACATCCACACCATGTGGCCTATACATTGGATGCAAATGCAGAATAACTTCATACATTTTAAATAAAAGTATTGACTATTAGGCCTTTTTTAAGGTAGATCCTTCCACACTTTCTTTCAAATGTGTAGTGAGGACAACATTTTTGTTTTATAACCAAAAGTTTTGTTTAATCAAGTAGGTACATGATGATATACGGTTCTATTTTGATCCAGTCTCTCAAGTTAGTCAGCATACCACAGCAGATCAAGACAGTTCACTCCAAAATTTGCAAAAGTGGTGTTAAAATTAAGCCATTCCCAAGGCCATCTGTATCTTTCAATACAACATGAATGAAAATGTTAGTAACTTACAATTTCCTGTTTTTAGTCTGTGCTTATCTTTTCCGTTCATTTGGGGGTAAGGTATATTGATTAATTTACACACAACCAATGGTGTGGGACGTTTATTCGTCTTGACTTGAGTATTTGAGGTCATTAGACAAAAGCACCTGAACTTTTTGGATGGTTCAAAATGACAAAAAACAAACATTCCTTGTAACTTGAAGTTAGGGCAACTGAAGTTAGGGTTACATTTTGTGTGTGTGAAATAAGAGAATAATGAGGCATTAAAAACAATGTAGCTTCACAGCAAAGTAGCTTCTAATTTGGACAATGACAATCACTCCAATACTTATAGAATGTAAATCCTTTATTGACTCATAGAAATACAACATTTACCCACATCTGAAAATGATCCCAATTCCCAAAGTTGCAGTATCATATCATGTTCCATGTGTTTCCTATAAATACCCATCCTTATTGCCTTTGCATTGATTTCATGTAATGTGGGTCAATAGAGATTTATAGCATAAACACAAATGGCATAAATGTCTAGATTTGATCATTTTTATTAATTACATCTCTGGGTATTCAAGCCACCGGGAAATGGAGTGATACATAAAACACTTGGTTAAGGATGTTACGCTTGTCATACATCCTCTAAAGACATCAAACCAACAATGATTCACTAAGGACAACGACCCTCGTGTACTTTGTGGTGTTTGTGATTATACAGTACCATCAGAAAGCATTCATACCCCTTGACTTATTCCATATTTTGTTGTATTACAGCTTCAATTCGAAAATGAATTCAATCCATTTTTTTCTCTCTCACCCATCTACACACCATACCCCATAATGGCAAAGTGAAAACATGTTTTTACAAATTTTTGCAAATGTATTGAAAATGAAATACAGAATTATCTTATTTGCATAAGTAATCACAGCCCTAAGTCAATACATTTTAGAATCACCGTTTGCAGCGATTACAGCTATGAGTCTTTCTGGGTAAGTCTTTAAGAGCTACAATCTACATGAAGGCCTGGCACAAGCAGAACACCTCTCCAACTACAGACACCAGGGTTTCAGGTCAAGCAGTTTCCATCAAAAACGCATTTTAAGCTCAAGTCCACCATTTGTCCCATTGTCAAGAATGCCACATTGAATACATTTGCCAAGAAGATGAATTTAGAGGTGGAGAATCTGTTTAAGGGTAAAAATGGACTGAGCGCCTCGTGATGCACCAGAGAGAGTGTGTTTTGTTACAAAATACAGCACTGAAGCCGAGAACATTCAAATAATCATTCAAAAGAATTGGGGAATCCTCCAAAGTGATACGCTACTATGCAAAGTCTTCCAGAGCCACCAATCATAAGCTTTAAGAGATGTCCTACCCTAAATTACAGCTATCTTTCTAGTGACTCTAAAAAAAGAACCCAGGGGCTCTTTTAAATGCAACCAGTCCAACCATTGCAGAAAACTCGCACAGAAAAAGTATGTTGTTGACACAGCTTCTAAAACCGAGTATCAAGTCAAGCATTTCATTAACTGCAAAACCACTCATGTCCAGCGGCGATTTTAGCATGTAAAACAAATGTGGGATGCATGCCAGCAAAGCCACAAAACAATACATTAATTGCACTTTAACATTTATCTTCATTATTTCTCTTCATATGACAGCTGGCGCTGCGGTACAGCGCCCTTAACCACTGTGCCACCCGGGAAGCCTGTAAGAATTATTTCAAGGTCCTGGAGTGGCCTAGTCAGTCTCCAGATCTCAACCCCATAGAAAATCTTTGGAGGGAGGTGAAAGTCCATGTTTCCCAGCAACAGCCCCAAAACATCACTGCTCTAGAGGAGATCTGCATGGAGGAATGGGCCAAAAATACCAGCAACAGTGTGTGAAAACCTTGTGAAGACTTACAGAAAATGTTTGACCTCTGTCATTGCCAACAAAGTGTATATAACAAAGTATTGAGATAAACTTTTGTTATTGACCAAATACTTGTTTTCCACCATAATTTGCAAATAAATTCATAAAAAATCCTACAATGTGATTTTCTGGATTTTCTTTTCACATTTTGTCTGTCATAGTTAAAGTGTACCTATGATGAAAATTACAGGCCTCTCTCATCTTTTTAAGTGGGAGAACTTGCACAATTGGTGGCTGACTAAATACTTTTTTGTCCCACTGTATATACACGGGACACAACAGGACGAGGACAAAAAGACATCTGACTGCTACGCCATCTTGGATAAGCTTAAACAGCAAGGGTTACATGCTGGAAATTAAATGTAATCCTAAAGCATTGTCTAAATCATTAAAGGATCAGTTAATTTTAGGTTAATATGTTCAGTAACCTACACTTCGGTAGCCTATATGTAATTGCCATAAAACAAAGTAAAAAAATTAGCCTACTAAAAGAGAAAGTGGGAATGAGAAAAGCAGGCAGCACCGTGTGTAGGGTGCTGTCTTTTGGCTGGGATGTTAAACGGGTGTCCTGACTCTCTGCGGTCATCAAAGATCCCATGGCACTTATCGTAAGAGTAGGGGTGTTAACCCTGGTGTCCTGGCTAAATTCCCAATCTGGCCATCAAACCAATATGGTCACCTATTAATCCCCAGTTTCCAATTGGCTCATTCATCCCCCTCCTCTCCCCTGTAACTATTCCCCAGGTCATTGCTGAGAATGTGTTCTTAGTCAACTTACCTGGTAAAATAATGGATAAATAAATTCACTAATGTGAATATTATTACTACGCGAAAGGTTTTACAACAAGTCTCCCTTATTTTGTAATTCCTCTACCTGACCCATCAGGTAGTTAATAGCTTGATCTTGTTGTATTAGCTTTTCGTCATGTTCCTCATTTTTCTTTCAATGTGGGTCATCCGTTTATAATTTTTCTCTAGAAAAGCCTTCATGCCATCGATAGAGGTTTGCATTTTGCCCGAGTGAGGTGGCTGTTTCTCATTGAAATAACTTCAGTTCTGCCATGAGAGAGGAACCTCTGCCATCTCTGTCTCTGTTTTGAGTGTGATGGCAGCCTCTGCCACCTCGTGAAGTTTGGCTGGGTGAGTGCCTTAAACACGGGGAAGATAGCAGAGTATCTTCCCTTTGATGCCGTCTTTCACTTGAATACTTATCCTGACTCATTGTCCATCTGATTTAGAAGGTCAAATATGTACTTTTAACTCGTGAAGTTCAATTTAGGCCAAAATTGTCACAGAGCTTGTTCAGCACACATCCTTTCCCCAGAATTCCATGCAGGATCCTCCTTTAGTGCCTTATTTCAAACAGGACGCATGTTTTGGAATATTTGTATTCTGTACAGGCTTCCTTCTTTTCACTATGTCATTTAGGTTAGTATTGTGGACTGACTATTGAGATAAACTTTTGTTATTGACCAAATACAATGTTGTTGATCCATCCTCAGTTTTCTCCTATCACAGCCATTAAACTCTGTAACTGTTTTAAAGTCACCATTGGCACCATGGTTAAATCACTGAATGATTTCTTTCCTCTCCAGCAACTGAGTTCAGAAGGACGCCAGTATCTTTGATGTGACTGGGTTTATTGATATACCATCCAAAGTTGAATACCTTTACCATGCTCAAAGAGATATTCATTGTCTGCTTGTTTTACCCATCTGCCAATAGGTGCCCTTCTTTGCAAGGCATTGTAAAACCTCCCTGGTCGTTAAGGAAATGTTTACTCCAGAATTTATTTAGGCATGCCAACGGGGTTGAATACTTATTGACTCAGATTTTCATTTTTCAGTAATTGGTAAAGAATTCTAAAAACATAATTCCACTTTGACATTATTGGGTATTGTGTGTATGCTAGTGACACACAATCAAGATTTAATTAATTTTAAATTCAGGATGTAACACAACAAAATGTGGAAAAAGTCCAGGTGTGTGAATACTTGCTGAAGGCGCTATATGTGGGTGCAACAACGAGTCAGTCATCTGATACTGAACTACACAACTGGGCAAGGAAGTCCTCATGACACATGCTTCACAACATGACAATAAAGATGTATAAAGAGGATGTATATACTTTGAACTTATATTTTTCTTATGTTCTCTTTATGTATACCCTGCAAACAAAAATGAGTCGTTAGGACGTCCACATGATATCAGGAAATGCCTCCTAAAGTTGTCAGGACGTTGTGTCATGGTCCCAGGGACGTCCCTGAGGATGTTTTTAGGTCATTCTTGGGACATTGTGTGATGGTCCCTGAAGGTTTTGTCAAGTTCCCGGTTTGTCCCATGGACGTCCCCACAGACTTTCTTGGGACGATGTGTCATGGTCCTGATGACACAATGTCCAAAGAACAAACCAGGAACTAGAAAAAGGCCCCCCCCAGGGAACTAGAAAAAGCCCCCCCCCAGGGAACTAGAAAAAGGCCCCCCCCAGGGAACTAGAAAAAGGTCCCCCCCAGGGAACTAGAAAAAGGTCCCCCCCAGGGAACTAGAAAAAGCCCCCCCCCAGGGAACTAGAAAAAGGTCCCCCCCAGGGAACTAGAAAAAGCCCCCCCCCCAGGGAACTAGAAAAAGGTCCCCCCCAGGGAACTAGAAAAAGGTCCCCCCCCAGGGAACTAGAAAAAGGCCCCCCCCAGGGAACTAGAAAAAGCCCCCCCCCAGGGAACTAGAAAAAGGTCCCCCCCCAGGGAACTAGAAAAAGGTCCCCCCCCAGGGAACTAGTCAAATGAAAGTCCTGAGAATATCCTAAAAAGGTCCTGACACGGTCCTCAGTGACATCCTGGGAACTTACAGGGAACAACACAAAGGTCCCCCAGATCACAATCACGTGAGATCCTAAGGACTATTAAAATGAAAGTCCAGAGAACATCCTTAAAGCTCCCGACATGGTCCTCTGTGACATCCTAGGAACTTACATGGAACAAGACAAAGGTCCCCCAGAGAACATTCTCTTGTGACCATCACATTAGAACGTTCTCAGAATGTCAGATGTGTGTGTGTTTATAAGCGGGTATATCACTAGTTTAGAATAATAGGTCACAATGCGTTATCAAACTGGACTTCACAGGGAAGTCATCAACACAGGCTCAGCCTGTACTGAAATAGTACTTTGTAACATTACCCTAACAATGGCAATAAGGATGTAACCTTGCATCCTTAAAAATGAACAGAAAGACATATCGTATTGAAAATAGGCCAACAGATTACGGCTAATGATAGACTAGCTAAATTCAACAAAGAGATATCATTCTAACATTGTCTTAAATATTTACGAATATACAGTACAAGTCAAAAGTTTGGACACACCTACTCATTCAAGGGTTTTCTTTATTTTACTATCTTCCATTGTAGAATAATAGTGAAGACATCAAAACTATGAAATAACACATATGGAATTATGTAGTAACCAAAAAAGTGTTAAACAAATCAAAATAGATTTTAGATTTTAGATTTTTCAAAGTAGCCAAGCTTTACCTTGATTACCTATTTGCCTAGAGAGTTTTCAGCTATACTCTTCGTGGCTGTTTATTTACCACCACAGACGGATGCTGGCACTAAGACCGCACTCAGTCAGCTGTTAATTTAGGAAATAAGCAAACAGGAAACCGCTCACAAAGAGGCGGCACTCCTAGTGGCCGGAGACTTTAATGCAGGGAAACTTAAATCAGTTCTATCTCATTTCTATCAACATGTTAGATGTGCAACCAGAGGGAAAAAAATTCTAGATCACCTGTACTCCACACACAGAGATGCGTACAAAGCTCTCCCTCGCACTCCATTTGGTAAATCCGACCACAATTCTATCCTTCTAATTCCTCCTTACAAGCAAAAATTAAAGCAGGAAGCACCAGTGACTCAGTCTATAAAAAAAGTTGTCAGTTGAAGCATGCTAAACTACAGGACTGTTTTGCTATCACAGACTGGAACATGTTCCGGGATTCTTCCGATGGCATTGAGGAATACACCACATCAGTCACTGGCTTTATCAATAAGTGCATTGAGGACGTCGTCCCCACAGTGACTGTACGTACATACCCCAACCAGAAGCCATGGATTACAGGCAACATTCGCACTGAGCTAAAGGGTAGAGTTGCCGCTTTCAAGGGAAGCACAGCCGCAAGCTGCCCAGTGACACAAGACTACCAGACAAACTAAATCACTTCTATGCTCGCTTTGAGGCAAGCAACACTGAGGCATGCATGAGAGCATCAGCTGTCCCGTATGACTGTGTGATCACGCTCTCCGTAGCCGACGTGAGTAAGACCTTTAAACAGGTCAACAGGTCAACAAGGCTGCGGGGCCAGACCGATTACCAGGATGTGTGCTCTGGGCATGTGCTGACCAACTGGCAGGTGTATTCACTGACATTTTCAACATGTCCCTGATTGAGTCTGTAATATCAACATATTTCAAGCAGACCACCATAGTCCCTGTGCCCAAGAACACAAAGGTAACCTGCCTAAATAACGACAGACCCTTAGCACTCACATCCATAGCCACTTTGCATACTGCCCAAACAGATCCACAGATGATGCAATCTCTATTGCACTCCACACTGCCCTTTCCCACCTGGACAAAAGGAACACCTACGTGAGAATGCTGTTCATTGACTAGAGCTCAGCGTTCAACACCATAGTACCCTCAAAGCTCATCACTAAGCTAAGGATCCTGGGACTAAACACCTCCCTCTGCAACTGGATCCTGGACTTCCTGACGGGCCGCCCCGTGAGGGTAGGTAGCAACACATATGCCACACTGATCCTCAACACTGGAGCCCCTCATGGGTGCATGCTCAGTCCCCTCCTGTGCTCCTTGTTCATCCACGACTGCATGGCCAGGAACGACTCCAACACCATGATTAAGTTTGCAACAGTGGTAGGCCTGATCACTGACAATGACGAAACAGCCTATAGAGAGGAGGTCAGAGACCTGGCCGGCTGATGCCAGAATAACAACCTATCCCTCAACGTAACCAAGACAAAGGAGATGATTGTGGACTACAGGAAAAGGAGGACCGAGCATGCCTCCATTCTCATCAACAGGGCTGTAGTGGAGCAGGTTGAGAGCTTCAAGTTCCTTGATGTCCACATCACCAACAAACTAGAATGGTCCAAACACACCAAGACAGTCGTGAAGAGGGCACGACTATTCCCCCTCAGGAAACAAACATTTTTTGGCATGGGTCCTCAGTTCCTCAAAAGGTTCTACAGCTGCAACATCGAGAGCACTGGTTGCATCACTGCCTGGTACGGCAATTGCTCGGCCTCCGACCGCGAGGCACTACAGAGGGTAGTGCGTACGGCCCAGTACATCACTAGGGCTAAGCTGCTTGCTATCCAGTACCTCTACACCAGGCAGTGTCAGAGGAAGGCCCTAAAAATTGTCAAAGACCCCAGCCACCCCAGTCATAGACTGTTCTCTCTACTACCACATGGCAAGCGTTACCGGAGTGCCAAGTCTAGGACAAAAAGGCTTCTCAAGTCCCGCTAACATTTCGACCTAAAAGAAAGCCAGGACCTCAGCTGGACATGACTGAAAAGTACAGCCACCTTAATTTTTCCCAGATGTTTTTCTCCTTGTCAGTTATTGGTTCGCTGGTGTCTAACATCAACAGGTATGGAGCTAAGAAGCAAGCAGGCAAGAAAGAGGCATGGAAGCCCATTTCCATCCAACACCATAGTACCCTCCTGGTGAAGGTAGGAAACAACACCTCAACTTCGCTGATCCTCAACACAGGGGCCCCACAAGGGTGTGTGCTCAGATACCCTCCTGTACTCCCTGTTCACCCATGATTGTGTGGCCAAGCATGCCTCCAACTCAATAATCAAGTTTGCAGACCACTCAACAGTAGTAGGCCTGATTACCAATAATGATGAGACAGCCTACAGGTAGGAGGTGAGGGCCCTGGCGGAGTGGTCCATCCATCATCCATAAGGCGAGGCCAGTGCAGGGGCATCAAAGCTGGGACCGAGAGACTGAAAAACAGCTTCTATCTCAAGGCCATCAAATTGTAAAATAGGTGTATGTGACCAATAAAAGTTTATTTTATTAGATGGGGCTTGTGAAGTTGAAATAAATCAATATTATTGCCATATTAATCTGGCATCTTCACAGGGAAGTCATTGTCACAGGGGCAGCCCCTGAAATAGTAACAATGGCCATAAGGATGTAACCTACGCAAGGCAAACAGTATTGAAAATTGGCCAACATTTTACGGCAAATGATAGACTAGCTAAGTTTAACAAACAGGCATCATATCATTCTAACATTGTCTTAAATATTTGAGAATATATATACAGTATCTGCTTAGTTTCAACTTCATGTTTTATACAAATGGTAGATTTGAAAATAAGTTTCTTGATTCAAAGCAGGGGTGTCAAACTCAGTTCCTGGAGGGTAGTGTGTCCACTGGGTTTCACTCTTCCCCTGTATTTGATTGACCAATTAAAGAAATTAATTAGTTAGAAATTCCCCTCACCTGGTTGTGTCTTAATTGTCAACCCCTCACCTGGTTGTGTCTTAATGTCTTAATTGGACACAAATGGAATTGAAATAACAAAAACCAGCAGACACCACCTTCCAGGAATTGAGTTTGACACTGCTGATTCAAAGGATCAATATGCTATATAATTCAACAATATCTCAACAGCACTGAACATATCAAATTATGCTCAAAATGTCAAATATACATTGGAAAATAGCAACTACATACATCATACAATTTAAAGACTTTAGAGTTAGTAGTATGTGTCTACATACTACATTGAGTGTACAAAACATTAGCAAAACCAGTTCCTACTACTTGAGTGACACCCGCTTTTGAACAGCCTCAATTTGTCGGGCATGGACTCTACAAGTTGTTGAAAGCACTCATGTTTCAGGCCCATGTTTACTCCAATGTTTCCCACAGGTGTGTTAAGTTGGCTGAATGACCTTTGGGTGGTGGACCATTCTTGACACACAGGAAATTGTTGAGCTTGAAAAACCCAGCAGCGTTGCAGTTCTTGACACACTCAAACCAGTGTGCCTGGCATTTACTACCATACTTCGTTCAAAGGCACTTAAATATTTTGTCTTGCCCACTCACCCTCTGAATTGCACACATACACAATCCATGTCTCAATTGTCTCAAGTGTTAAAAATCCTTCTTTAACCTGTCTCCTCCCTTTTAACTACACTGATTGACGTGGATTTAACAGGTGACATCAATAAGGGATCATACTTTTCACTTGTATTCACTTGGTCAGTCTATGTCATGAAAAGAGTTCCTAATGTGTCGTACACTCAATGTTAAAATTACTTTATTTTTCAGCAAAAAATGTGCAGCTACATACTTGGTTATTACAAAACAGTTGATGATGATAGCCAACGTATTTACTTCTGACAAATAATTATTGGCCAAAGGCATATATTCACAATTCCTCTGTATCTGTTGTTCTTTAAAGGTTGAGTAAGTTATCTCAACCACTTCAAATTCCAATAAAACTATATCAAATTTTTTTAAATTTCAATTTTACCCCTTTTTTCTCCCCAATGTCATGGTATCAAATTGTTAGTAGCTACTATCTTCTCTCATCGCTACAACTCCCGTACGGGCTCGGGAGAGATGAAGGTCGAAAGTCATGCGTCCTCCGATACACAACCCAACCAAGCCGCACTGCTTCTTAACACAGAGCGCATCCAACCCGGAAGCCAGCCGCACCAATGTGTCGGAGGAAACACCGTGTACCTGGCAACCTTGGTTAGCGTGCACTGCACACGGCCCACCACAGGAGTCGCAAGTGCGCGATGAGCACAACAGCTAAAATGGCTTTGAAAAAACAAGATTTCAAATCAAATCAGACTTTATTTGTGACATGTGCCGAATACAACCTTACCGTGAAATGCTTAACCAACATTGCAGTTCAAGAAGAGTTAAGAAAATATTTACCAAATAAACTAAGGTAAAAAATTATAAAAAGCAACACAATAACGAGGCTATATACAGAGGATACCAGTACTGAGTCAGCGTGCGGGGGTTCATTTGTACATGTAGGTAGGGGTGAAGTGACTATACATAGATAATAAACAGCGAGTAGCAGCAGTGTACAAAACAAAGGGGGGGAGGGGTCAATGTAATAGACCGTTGACAATTTGATGAATTTGATGAATTGTTCAGCAGTCTCTGGTACAGCTTGCTGTGCGGTAGCAGAGAAAAGAGTCTATGACTTGGGTGACTGGAGTCTCTGACAATTTTGGGCTTTCCTCTGACACCGCCTAATATATAGGTCCTGGATTGAAGGAAGCCTGACCCCAGTGATGTACTTGGCCGTACGCATTACTTTCTGTAGAGCCTTACGGTCAGATGCCGAGCAGTTGTCATACCAGGCGGTGATGCTCTCGATGTTGCAGCTGTAGAACTAGGATCTGAGAGTTGCCAAATCTTTTCAGTCTCCTGAGGGGGAAAAGGTTTTGTTGTGCCCTCTTCTCGACTGTCTTGGTGTGTTTGGACCATTCTAGATCGTTGGTAATGTGGACACCAAGGAACTTAAAACTCTCGACCCGTTCCGTTACATCCACGATGTTACTGGGGGCCTGTTCGGCCCGCCTTTTCCTGTAGTCCACGCTCAGCTCCTTTGTCTTGCTCACATTGAGGGAGAGGTTGTTGTCCTGGAAGCCACACTGCCAGTTCCCTGACTTCCTCCCTTTAGGCTGTCTCATCGTTGGCGGTGATCAGGCCTACCACTGTTGTGTCACCAGCAAACTTAATGATGGTGTTGGAGTCGTGTTTGGCCACACAGTCGTGGGTGAACAGGGAGCACAGGAGGGGACTAAGTACACACCCCTGAGGGGCCCAGGTGTTGAGGATCAGCATGGCAGATGTGTTGTTGCCTACCCTGACCACCTGGGGTGGCCTGTCAGGAAGTCCAGAATCCAGTTGCAGAGGGAGGTGTTTAGTCCCAGGGTTCTTAGCTTAGTGATGAGCTTTGTGGGCACTATGGTGTTGAACGCCGAGCTGTAGTCAATGAACAGCGTTCTCACTCCTTTTGTCCAGGTGGGAAAGGGCAGTGTGGTGCTATTGAGATTGCGTCATCGGTGGATCTGTTGGGGCAGTATGCAAATTGGAGTGGGTCTAAGGTATCCGGGAGGATGCTGTAGACATGAGCCATGACCAGCCTTTCAAAGCACTTCATGGCTACCGACGTGAGTGCTACGGTGTGGTAATCATTTAGGCAGGTTACCTTCGCTTCTTTGGGCACAGGGACTATGGTGGTCTGCTTGAAGGATGTAGGTATCACAGACTCAGTCAGGGAGAGGTTGATAATGTCAGTGAAGACACTTGCCAGTTGGTCCGTGCGTGCTTTTTTTTTACCCCGCTTTTTCTACCCAATTTCGTGGTATTCAATTGTTAGTAGTTACTGTCTTGTCTCATCGCTACAACTCCCGCACGGACTCGGGAGAGGCGAAGGTCGAGAGCCATGCGTCCTCCGAAACACAACCCAACCCAACCAAGCCGCACTGCTTCTTAACACAGCGCGCATCCAACTCGGAAGCCAGCCGCACCAATGTGTCGGAGGAAACACCATACACCTAGCGACCTGGTCAGCGTGCACTGCGCACGGCCCGCCACAGGAGTCGCTAGTGCGCGATGAGACAAGGATATCCCTGCCGGCCAAACCCTCCCTAACCCGGACGACACTAGGCCAATTGTGCGCCGCCCCA
The DNA here is from genome assembly GCF_013265735.2 of Oncorhynchus mykiss. Classification (NCBI taxonomy): domain Eukaryota; kingdom Metazoa; phylum Chordata; class Actinopteri; order Salmoniformes; family Salmonidae; genus Oncorhynchus; species Oncorhynchus mykiss. Next base: position 23,186,902 of record NC_048579.1, read on the forward strand.
TGGGCCTCCCGGTTGCGGCTGGCTGCAACAGAGCCTGGGCTCGAACCCAGAGTCTCTGGTGGCACAGCTAGCGATGCAGTGCCTTAGACCACTGCGCCACTCGGTAGGCACCTGTCTGCACATGCTTTGAGTATACGTCCTGGTAATCCATCTGGCCCTGTGTCTTTGTGAAGGTTGATCTGTTTATTTAAAGGTCTTGCTCACATCAGCTACCGAAAGCGTTATCACACAGTCATCCAGAAGAGCTGGTGCTCTCGTGCATGCTTCAGTGTTGCTTGCCTCGAAGTGAGCGTAAAAGGCATTTAGCTCGTGTGGTAGGCTCGCGTCACTGGGCAGATCATGTCTGGGTTTCCCTTTGTAGACTGTAATAGTTCTCAAGCCCTGCCACATCCAACGAGTTTCAGAGCCGATGTATTAGTATTCAATCTAAATCCTGTTTGATGCTTTGCTTGTTTGATGGTTCGTCTGAGGTCATAGGGGGATTTCTTATAGGTGTCCAGATTAGTGTCCCGCTCTTTAAAGCAGCAGCTCTAGCCTTAAACTCGATGCGGATGTTGCCTATGATCCATGGCTTCTGGTTGGGATATGTACATACAGTCACTATGGGGACGACGTCGTTGATGCACTTATTGATGAAGCCGATAACTGAGGTGGTATACTTCTCAATGCCATTTGATGAATCCTGGAATATATTCCAGTCAGAGCTAGCAAAACAGTCCTGTAGCGTAGCATCCACGTCGTCTGACCACGTCCGTATTGAGCGAGTCACTGTTACGTCCTGGTTGTAAGCAGGAATCAGGAGGATAGAATTATGGCCAGATTTGCCAAATGAAGGGTGGGGGAGAGCTTTGCATGCATCTCTGTGTGTGGAGTAAAGGTGGTCTGGAGTTTTTTTTCCTCTGGTTAAACATGTGACATGCTGGTAAAAATTTGGTAAAACTGATTTAAGTTTGCCTGCATTAAAGTCCCTGGCCACTAGGAGCGCCGCTTCTGGGTGAGTAATTTCTTGTTTGCCTATGGCCTTACAGAGTTTGAGGAGTGCAGTCTTAGTGGTCATCAATTTTGTTTTCCAATGATTGCATGTTAGCAAGTAGAATTGATGGTAGTGGGAGTTTACTCGCTCGGTCAATATTCAGCAGATTTTTTTACCATGTGTATCAACTACATGCCAACATAGATTGAATCGCAGAAAATTAGCTTAAAAAGTGCAATATTTTCTCACAGTTCCATGGGAAAATGTGTATAATTGTTTATAATTATAATTGTCTCATCTCCATTGATACATTTGTAGAATTGCAGGAAATTGGCTTAAAAATTCAGAAATGTCTCTACACCGCCAAGATGGAGGCTTCAAACATGATCTCTCAAATCCAGCCCTGCCATGCCCCTTTTTTAAAATATTTTTATTTTACCCCCTTTTCTCCCCAATTTCGTGATTGCGATCTTGTCTCATCGCTGCAAGTCCCCAACGGGCTCGGGAGAGGCAAAGGTCGAGTCATGCGTCCTCAGAAACATGACCAAACCCCAGGCTGCAGTGACGCCGCAACACTGCAATGCAGTGCCTTAGACTGCTGCTTCACTCGGGAGGCCCCTAAGCCCCTTTTTGATCCAGAAAGAAACCCTGTCATCTCATCAATAGGGAGGAAACAGTCCAATGTATCAAATAGATGACCAAGTACCAATCATTAATACTATTATACTTTCTCTTAGCCTGTTCTATATCTTAAAGCATTTTGCCCATTAACAATTTCTTAAGGTTTGCCTTAAAACTCCCTAGCATAAGGTTGAATTTTAGTTGGTTGGTGCACCATTCCATTCCTCAGCACAAGTGTTAAGGAAATAGCTTTTTCCAGCCATGCTCCTTAAAATAACCAGACAGATAACTCGGGGATGTCGGTGCCCCAAATGCGGCCTTGCTTCCCAATGACCTTCAGAGTAATGAGTTCACCTGTAGTGTTGGTCCAGATCATATCCAACGTCTTACTTGCATGTAGCAATTATTAACAAAGATAAAATCAGAATTCACACCAGTTCTCTTATCTAAAATTGCACTTCCTTTGTGTCCTAGGGTACTTTCCCACCTTCTGAAGGAAGCAAAGTAAGGGTGAAAGTTCTAAATCTTTTAGAAATTTAGGCAATGATTAACCTATGGTGTTATGAAGACGACTGAAGGAAAAACTATAAAAAGTTCAACTGAGACATTGATTTTATTGCCAAATGAAGATTCAAGACTCATGAGGTAGGTGCATGTTAAAGTAATTTCACTGATCTGAATAGTACTATTTTAATACAATTGGAAGGCAATGTTTTTTACATTTTATTGCAAGAACACCAGTTATTTTTTGTTTGATCGCATTGTCCATAACATTTTCCTGAAGATCATGAACTCATGCCAGTTCGCTCTTTGCATTTTCTGACAGGTGTAAAGATGGGAGATGCTGAGGACGACATTGCTGTAGTCGGTATTGGCTGCAATTTCCCAGGAGGTAAAACTTTACATTTATGCATAAAAAAGGGGTTCTGAAAAAATATCCAAATAATCTTGATGTGTTAAATCACTACAGGACATGCAATGTGATGCAGTCACCCCAGCTCACATTTGGCATTGTCTGATTACTTAAAGTGGTTCCCTCTATTTCAATAGAGATTGATTTGACAAAAACAGGCAAAAATCTATTAATTTGAGACATCAAAGTGATAGTATGTAATTAGAATGTGTTCATTATTTGTTTTACTGTTTTGGTGTGCATGTTTACAACCAGTGGAGGGTATATGTAAGTAAACGCAGTTTACCCACCTTTATTAATTGCATAACAAGAGACAACATGGGGGCAAAACGGGGGAAAAGTGAATGCTGGGAATCTCTTGACTTTGGAACACTAACTTGTGCCAGCTGTCCACCCGGCTGCATCACTGGTGCAATAGTAATTATAACGTGAAATATGAAATAACTATCATGATATTTACTTTCCAACTTTGAATTAAACATTTATGTGTCTGTACAGGAGAGGGGCTTGACAGTTTCTGGAAGGTTCTATTGGAGGGGAAGAACTGTGCAGTGCCAATCCCAACTGAGAGATTTGACTGTTCCCAGTGGTATGACCCTGATGACAACAAAGTGGGGAAATCGCGCACAGCGAAGGCTGCACTTATTGATGGGTATGCATTTTTGCCTTGTTCCTTGCATTCAATAAATAAGAAATACTTTTCCATTAACTAGGCAAGTCAGTTAAGAACAAATTCTTATTTCCAATAACGGCCTACCCCGGCCAAACCCTAATGACGCTGGGCCAATTCTGCGCCGCACTATGGGACTCCCAATCACAGCCGGTTGTGATACAGCCTAGAATCAAACCCGGGTCTCTAGTGACGCCTCTAGCACTGAGATGCAGTGCCTTAGACCACTGCGCCATCTGGGAGCCCTTAAAATAATTCATGCTTAACTGTAGCAAAAATCATTACAAAAAGTGCATTTGTCCCCAGGATCAACATTGAAACACAGTTCTAGCTACTCTTTCAATTTCCCCCAAAACATCAGTTATAAGATAAGGCATTAAAAAGGTCAAATATTTTTTTTTAAATAATGGCCTAATTTGTAGAGCAGAATTTGAAAATGCCTGTTTGGATTTGATTAATCAAAATCTCTAATAAAACAGGTTCATGTGCAGCAACCCTACATGTAAAAATGTTGACATTTGGATATTACATCATATTGAGGCGCATCTATTTATTATGGCAATTGACATACTTGGTATTAAGATAAGGCATCATCCTAGATACCATTTCTTACCCTATCATTAAAGTTTTAATGTCACATGCGCAAGTACAATGAAATGTCTTTCTTGTAAGCTTCAAACTCAACAACGCAGTAATCAATATCAACGTAGCACTAAAAATAACATAAGGTAGAACGCAAAACAAATAGAAATAGGTAGAACACGAGAAAGTAAGAAGCCTTATACAGGGGCAGTTCCAATACCATACTTACAATGTGCAGGCATACTGGAGTGATAGAGGTAGATATAGTGTTTTCAGAAAATATTCACACCCCTTGACTTTTTCCACATGTTGTTGTGTTACAGCCTGACTTTAAAATGGATTAAATGTTTTGGCACTGGTCTACACACAATACCCCATAATGACAAAGTGGAATTATGTTTTTCAAAATGTTAACTAATTAAAAATGAAAAGATGAAATGTCTTGAGACAATAAGTATTTTTGTAATGGCAAGCCTAAATAAGTTCATGAGTAAAAATGTGATTAATAAGTCACTTAAGTTGCAGTGTTTAACCTGATTTGTGAATGACTACCTCATATCTGTACCCCACACATAAGGTCCCTCAGTCAAGCAGTGAATTAAAAAAAAAAGATTAAACCACAAAGACCAGGGAAGTTTTCCAATGCCTTGCAAAGAAGGGCACAAAGAAGGACAACGTAAAGATTCCTTTTTTTGCACATAAGAGAAACACAAACACCATACAATAGAAAATGAGGTCGGGTGAAGATGTGGTAGATGTGTTAAAAAAAAATAATTTAAAAGCAGACATTGAATATCCCTTTGAGCATGGTGGTTATTCATTGCACTTTGGATGGTGTATGAATACACACAGTCACTACAAAGATACAGGCATCCGTCCGAACTCAGTTGCCGGACAGGAAGGAAGCCGCTCGGGGAGTTCACCATGAGGCTAATGGTGACTTTCAAACAGTTCCAGAGTTTAATGGTTGTGATAGGAGAAAACTGAGGATGGATCAACAACATTGTAGTTACTCCACAATACTAACCTAATTGACAGAGTAAAAAGAAGGACGCCTGTACAGAATACAAATATTCTTAAACATGCATCCTGTTTGCAACAAGGCACTAAAGTAATACTGCAAACAACGTGGCTAAGCAATTCACTCTTTGTCCTGAGTACAAAGTGTCGTGTTTGGTGCAAATCCAATACAACACATTACTGAGTACTATCCATATTTTCATACATAGCGGTGGCTGAATCATGTTATGGGTTTGTTTGAAATTGTTAAAGACTGGGGAGTTTTTCAGGATAGAAAATAAACGAAATGGAGCTAAACACAGGCAGAATCCTAGAGGAAAACCTAGTTCAGTTTGCTTTCCACCAGACACTGGGGGATTAATTCACCTTCCAGTAGGACATTAACCTAAAGCACATGGCCAAATCTACACCGGAGTTGCTTACCAAGAAGACAGTGAATGTCCGGAAGTGGCAGAGTTACAGTTTTGACAAAAATCTACTTGAAAATCTATGGCAAAACCTGCAAATGGTTTTCTAGCTATGATCAACAACCAATTTGACAGAGTTTGAATAATTTTTAAAAGACTAATGGACAAATATTGCACAATCCAGGTGTGGAAAGCTCTTAGAGACTCACACAGAAAGACTCATATCTGTAATCACTGCCAAAGGTGTTTCTACAAAGTAATGACTCTAGGGATCATCATCGTCGGTAATCAAGCCTACCACCGTCGTGTCGTCAGCAAACTTGATGATGGTGTTGCAGTCATGTGTGGCCACGTAGTTCTTGGTGAACAGGGAGTACAGGAGGGGACTAAGCACACACCCCTGTGGGGCCCAGTGTTGAGGGTCAGCGGAGGTGATGTTGCCTACCCTCACCACCTGGGGTTGGCCGATCACAAAGTCCAGGATCCAGTTGCAGAAGATGTTGTTCAGTCCCAGGGGCCTAAGTTAGGTGACGAGCTTGGAGGGGACAATAGCGTTGAACCCTAAACTGTAGTAATTGAACAGCATTCTCACATAGGTATTCCTTTTATCTACGTGGGTGAAGGCAGTGTGGAGTGCAATTGAGAATGCATCGTCTATCTGTTGGGGTGGTATGCAAATTGGAATGGGTCTAGGATGATGTAGTTGATGTGTGTCATAACCAGCCTTTCAAAGCACTTCATTATTACGGATGTGAGTTTTACCGGGTGGTAGTCATTGTGGCATTAAGCCTTAGAGATCTTGGAAACAGAAATGATGGTAGTAATTTTACAGACTGGGTGAGGTTGAAAATTACCATGAATATGCCAGCCAGCTGATCTGCGCATGCTCTGAGAACACGCCCTGGAATATCGTCTGGATCCCTCACGCATGATACAGTGTTTTTATTGTTGAAGCCAGCATAAAATGCATTGAGTTCATCTGGAAGAGAGGCATCATTGAGCAGATCAGGGCTGGGTTTTCGTTTGTAATCCGTAATGGACTGTAGCCCCTGTCACATGCGGCGGGCGTCAGAGCCTGTGTAGTATGATTCCACTACATTCCTATATTGTCATTTTGCTCGTTTGATGACTCTGCAAAGGTCGTAGCAGGACATCTTGTACTTGTTCCTGTCTTCAGCCATAGCATCAGGGTTGTCTGCGATAGCTCTGTGTCCGGTAGCCCTGTCATTTAGTTTAGCGCAAACCTTGGTGTTAATGCAGGGCTTTTGATTGGGGAAGCAGGGAACCTTCACTGTGGGGACAACGTTGCCGATGCATTTCTTTATGAAACCGGTAACCGAGGTGGTTAGCTCGTCGACGTTATCGGTGGAGTCTCTGAACATATTCCAATCAGCGCTAGCCAAGCAGTCCCGTAGCATAATCTTTGATTCGGGTGGCCATTTCTCATAGGAGAAAGTCACATAAAATGACTTGTTGTTTGAGCTTCTGCTTGTAAACAGGAAGCAGAAGTACGGAGTAATGATCTTATTTGCCGAATGGCGGACAAGAGAGGGCCTTGTATGCTTGCTTGTGGGTAGAGTAACAGTGGTCTAGGACTTTATCGGCCCTAGTGGCAAAGGAGAGGTGTGGATGGAAGTTGGGAATCACATGTCTTAATTATACGGAATAATAATGGAAGAAATGCAGCCTTCGGATGTAAGTTTTCCCGCTTGTTTTAGCCTCGTACAGTTCGCTAAGTGCCAGCTTGTTATATTTGTTGTCCTGAGGTGGAATGTATACAACAGTCACGATAACAGCTGAGAACTCCATAATTTCTGCAGTGGCAGTGGCTGACTCAATGCTTCCAGCGCCTCAGGGTATTTATGTGTGTCTCGGGGTTTGGGTTCTGTTATGTTAGCATAAAGACACATTTCCATTCTCTGTAAATTCATAGACAATAAAATACATCTTATCTTATATGCTTACTAAGGGACCTTGACTTAATACATCTTTGGTTAGGAAATTATATTATCAGAAGTAGGTAGCAGTGGCTAGTCCCAAATTGGTTAGCAATCTGTCACCAGAGACTTAAATCAAACTAACTTTGCATTTCCAATAATTTTCGCAGGTTCAATCTGTTTGATCACAAGTTCTTTGGCATCACTGAAACAGAAGTGGAGCAAATGGATCCCCAGCAAAAATACCTTCTTCAGTGTACATACAGGGCTCTAGAAAATGCAGGGATACCAATGGAGAAGGCCAATGGGACCAGGACAGGGGTGTTTTTGGGTAAGGTGAACAATATTCTGTTCTCTTATACAACTGGCATTTAGTCATTTTAAAAGTAAATCACACTCTTATAAGAAAGGGTTCCAAAAGGTTTCTTTGGCTGTCCCCATAGGAGAACCCTTTTTGGTTCCAGGTAGAACTCTTTTCTCCTATGGGGACAGCCAAATAATGTCACGGGGTGCGTACTGGCTGCAGAGAGCAAAAACTGATTTACAACGGTGTCGTTTAATAAACATAAAAACCACCGTAAACAGAACAATCAATGAATGGGTCAAACAAAACCCGGTATCCACCAGCATAACGTACACAAGCACTACAAGAAACAATTCCGGACAAGGACATGGGGGAAACAGAGGGTTAAATACACAACATGTAATTGGCGGAATTGAAATCAGGTGTTAGGGAAGACAAGACAAAAGAAATGGAAAATAAAAGGTGGATTGGCGATGGCTAGAAGGCCGGTGACGTCGACCGCCACCCGAACCAGGAGAGGGACCGACTTCGGCGGAAGTCGTGACAAATAATCCTTTTAGGTTCTAGCATATTTTGTTTTATAAGAGTGTAGTTACAATAATTGTAATGTTTAGTATTGCTACTATGAACCACGGTCATTATATGCTCAATAATAACATTTGGAAGTAATATGTAAATCATGAATTATCATGGCAACTATAGTAATAGTAATTACACCAACACTACCAATCAAAAGCTTGGGGTCACTTAGAAATGTCCTTGTTTTCGAAAGAAAAGCAAATTTTTTGTCCATTAAAATAGCATCAAATTGATTAGAAATACAGTTTAGACATTGTTAATGTTGTAAATGACTATTGTAGCTGGAAACGGCATGTTTTTTATGGAATATCTACATAGTCGTAAATGCTCAGATTGTGCCCCGGTGCACAACTGAGCCAGAGGACATGTACATTAGAGTGTCTAGTTTGAGAAACAGACGCCTCACAAGTCCTCAACTGGCAGCTTCATTAAATAGTACCCGCAAAACACCTGTCTCAATGTCAGCAGTGAAGAGGTGCTGGCCTTCTAGGCAGAGTTCCTTTGTCCAGTGTCTGTGTTATTTTGCCCACCTTAATATTTTCTTTTGATTAGCCAGTCTGAGATATAGCTTTGTCTTTGCAACTCTGCCTAGAAGGGCAGCATCCCGGAGTCGCCTCTTCACTGTTGATGTTGAGACTGGTGTTTTGCGGGTACTATTTAATGAAGCTGCCAGTTGAGGACTTGTGAGGCGTCTGTTTCTCAAACTAGACACTCCAATGTACTTGTCCTCTTACTCAGTTGTGCACCGGTGCCTCCCACTCCTCTTTCTATTCTGGTTGGAGCCAGTTGGCGCTGTTCTGCGAAGGGAGTAGTACACAGCGTTGTACTAGATCTTCAGTCTCTTGGCAATTTCTCGCATGGAATAGCCTTCATTTCTCAGAACAAGAATAGACTGACGAGTTTCAGAAGAAAGTACTTTGTTTCTGGCCATTTTGAGCCTGTAATCGAACCCACAAACGCTGATTCTCCAGATACTCAACTAGTCTAAAGAAGGACAGTTTTATTGCTTCTTTAATCAAATCAACAGTTTTCAGGTAACATAATTGCATAATGATCAATTAGCCTTTTAAAATGATAAACTTGGATTAGCTAACACAACGTGCCATTGGAACACAGGAGTGATGGTTGCTGATAATGGGCCTCTGTACGCCTATATAGATATTTCATAAAAAATCTGCCGTTTCCAGCTACAATAGTCATTTACAATATTAACAATGTCGACGCTGTATTTCTGATCAATGTTATGTTATTTTAATGGATTTTTTATTTTATTTTTTTAAACAAGGACATTTCTAAGTGACCCCAACCTTTTGAATGGTAGTGTGTATTTTCATACTTTTAAGACAGAACAATAATATTTTTATTTAACTGTTTGTTGTACACAAAAAAACAATCATGCAAACACCAAAAGTCAACACTGCATTATGTGACATGCACAAGCATTAACATAATTTTAATTTTATGTTTCCATTTAGAAAAATATTCAAATGTAATGTTATTCTTTTCAACAAACTGTAACAAAGTATGTCTATTTTCATTGAAGGGCTAATGAACAGAGATTATGAACAATCTGCCGGAAGTGTCAACCCAAATATAATCAACCACTGCACCGGCACTGGACTAGCTATGAGTTTAGCTTCCAACCGAGTCTCCTACGTCTTCAACTTCACTGGACCCTCAATGTCAATTGACAGTGCCTGCTCTTCATCCCTTGTTGCACTTCATTTTGCTTGTCAAGCCATAAGACAAGGTTGGTAAAGTGTCATATTTACATTGCACGTGCATGGAACCTTTTCTCAATAAAATTATACCTGACATAATTCAACACTAAAAGAACATGGTCGGTATCTCATTACAAATTATAAACCGGGGAGTTTGGGTCCTGGATGCGCTGACTGTCTGAAACAGCATTTCAGCCGTGCGTAAATCAGACAATATACCACGGGTATGAGTCAAAAATAATTATTTACTGTTCTTTTTATGTTAGTGGCAATAAGCCACTTTGGATTTTTTTAAATATATGGCCAATATACCACGGCTAAGGGCTATATTCAGGCACTCTGCGTTGCGTCGTGCATTAGAACAGCCCTTAGCCGTGCTATATTGGCCATATACCACACCCCCTCATGCCTTATTGCTTAAATATACCATAACCTCTTGGGCCTTGTTGCTTAAATATAATCTGGGGTATTTTATATGCTTTAATTTATCAGGTGATTGCGAGATGGCCCTTTGTGGTGGTGTCAGCTGTATCATACAACCACGAGTCTTTGTCGCTCTCAGCAAAGCAAAGATGATTTCCCCTGAAGGCACAAGCAAACCTTTCTCCAGCAGAGCAGATGGCTATGGCAGAGGAGAGGGTTGCGGGGTTATTCTGCTGAAGCCACTGAAACAAGTAAATATCTTATGTTTAACTGTCACAAAATCGCTGTCAATGTTTCTGACAGGCTACACATGATATTTCACACTGATTATGTATTAATTACCCAGGCTCTCAAAGAAAATGACCATGTATGGGGCATCATAAGAAAAACTGCTGTAAACCAAGATGGCCGCACAGTCACTCCAATCACCAAGCCATCCATGGTCCAGCAAGAGGAGCTGCTCCGCAGAATCTATTCACAGTCTGACCTGTCATCTGTCCAGTACATAGAGGCTCATGGGACTGGAACTCCAGTGGGGGATCCCATAGAAGCAGGCAGCATCTCCAAAGTCATTGCCAAAGCCAGACCTCCAGGTTCAGAAACACTCCGCATCGGCTCTGTGAAAGGCAACATTGGACACACAGAATCTGCAGCTGGAGTGGCAGGTCTAATCAAGGTACTCCTAATGATGAAGCATGAAATCATTGTCCCTTCACTGTTCTACTCTGAGGACAGTGCCAGTATAGACGCTAAAGCCTTAAATGTAAAGGTTCCCACTGAAGCAGAAAAGTGGGGAGATTCTGTTGAAAGGGTTGCAGGGATAAATAACTTTGGTTTTGGAGGAACAAATGCACATGTTATTGTCAAGCAACACAAGCAGTCACAGGTTTCTAGAAAGAGTGGTAGAAAATCACACAAGTATTTTGTCCTCTCTGCGAGTTCTGAAAAGTCTATCAGTATGATGATGGAGGACACAATTAAACAGATAGACAAAGACAACAAAGTTGATTTAGAAGCTCTTGCATACACATCTGCTTGCAGGAGAAGTCACTTAAAACACAAATACAAGAAGGCTTTCAGAACTTCCTCTCTGGTTGATCTAAAAGATCAACTCAAGTCTTCCCTGAGTAAAACTCCCTACCCCTCATACTCAGATCCAAGGTTAGTATTTGTCTTTTGTGGTAATGGTGTGACCTACCAAGGTATGTGCAAGGAGCTCCTGAAACATGAGCCTGTGTTCAGAGAGAAGATCAGGGAGGTGGAGATGCTTTTCCAAATGTTCAATAACATGAGCATCTTAGAGAGACTTGAGAGTGAGTCTGAGAGTAAGGACTTTTCAAACCCAGATGTTGTCCAGCCCCTCCTCTTTGCCATTCAGGTTGGCATTGCCAGTCTCTTCAAGCACTGGGGCATCAAACCAGATGCCATTCTTGGCCACTCTGTTGGAGAGGTTGCTGCTGCCCACTGCTCTGGTCTGTTGTCCCTTGAGGATGCAGTGAAGGTGATCTATTTCCGCAGTACTCTGCAGAGTAAGGTAACAGGAGGGAAAATGCTTGTGGTCAGTAACATGGCCGTGTCAGAGGTCTTGAACCTCCTTCCCCCCTACTTAAATAAGGTTTGCCTGGCTGCCTCCAACAGCCCACAGTCCTGCACCCTTGCAGGTGATGCTGATGCTATAGACAGTCTCCATCAAAAGCTAAGCAGTTCAGTCAAGAGTAAGAATCTGTTCCTCCATGTTCTGGATGTCCCTGCTGCATACCACAGCCAGATGATGGATCCCATCCTCTCTCAAATAGAGGACAGTATTGGTTCTTTACAGGTGAATCATGTTGAGACAGAATTGTTCTCCACAGTGACAGGGAAGGAGGTAGAGCAGCCAGATTTCAGCGCAGGCAAATACTGGGCTAGGAACATTCGAGAGCCTGTTTCATTTGAACAGGCAGTGAGATCAGCAACCAAAGACAAAAATAATGTGGTCTTTGTAGAGATAGGCCCTAGAAGGGCTCTACAAAGGAACATCCAGGAGACTCTGGGAAATGACACCATAGTTATGTCCTCAGTGCAGCCAGAAAAAGATCATGAGACAATGCTGACCACTGTATCCAAACTGTTTGAGTCTGGGGTTCAGATCGACTGGGATCAATTCTACAGAGGCTGTGAGGCATTACCAACACATTTCCCTGTGTATCAGTTTGATTCCACTCAGAGAGATGTTATCATTCCTGCATCAAAAATAAATACAGCAGGTACTCATCCTGTGCTAACTCAGACAGGAAGTGAGGGCAATAGCTTTAGCTGTGATTTGTTTTCTGACTCAGTATCTTACTTGCATGAGCATAAACACAATGGTGTTGCCATTGTCCCTGGTGCTTTCTATACTGAGTTGGGTTTGTCTGCTTTCATGTTAAGTGCCAAACCAAAAGTGCCACTCAACACACTGCAAATCAGCATCAGCTTTCAAAGTCCATTTGTTTTCACCAAAAATGCACCAGAGATGAAAGTGCAACTTGAACCAGCAGAAGATGAGACACATATTAAGATACATTCTTCCTCTTCAACCTATGCATCAGGCACAATAGTGTGCAAGCAAGAAAGACTAGTCGAAGAGCAGAACATTTCGCTAAGCTCTATCCACAAAAGGTGCAAGTCAGTGGTGAGCTCTGAGGAGTTTTACAACATAGGTCATGGTGGGTTTCAGTATGGCACTGTTTTCCAGAACAAGGGTGATGTACACTATGGTGAAGAGCTTAAGGAGGCTTTTTCAGTTGTCACAGTTCCAGAGGAATTGCTGTCTCAGTTGCATGACTACTGTATTCACCCTGTAGTTCTAGACTTCCTGATGCAACTCGCTCCTGTTACAGTAGCACACGGATTCTCTTCCAGGCCTGGGTTTCCTGCCAAAATAGGCAGCTTGACAGTCTTTGAACCTCTGCAACCGGAAATGATTGTTTATGTGAGAGCAATTGATGTTGGAGTTGATCACTTTGAAGTATGTGGTTGCTTCACAGACAAAGAGGGAAGAATATTGGTTGAGCTTAAGCATGTGATGATCAAGTACCTTGGGAGCCATTCTCGTGTTGTTGAGGAATACTTCTTCCACAATGACTTCAGGGTTGTCTCTGAGGACATCAAGTCCTCTCAGGCACGAAAGGCCTTGGTCTTTTCTGACCAGGTAGGAGTTTCCAAAGCCATGCAGCCACACTTGAGCTCAATGTCTAAATACATTCCCTTTGCACATGCTAAGGAGTTCTTAAACCATGGATTTCCCACACTTCTGGCAAACCTTAATATCTCAGATATCAAGAAAAACTTTGAAGAGGTCTTGTTTATGTGGGGTGAGGAAGAACTCACTTCAGTCAAAACCGAGACTGTTCTGGAGAATATAGTAAATTGCTGTGAGATTTTCCGTCAACTAGTCCTGGAACTAAGGGCGAGTAATTTTCCAAACTCCATCAGAGTAATTACTTACCGATCGGCAGAGAACACAGTAGACCGCATCAGCCCAGGCTTTGCCCTCTCAGGCATGACTAGAGCATGCGCTGCAGAAATGGCAGATCTTTCCTTCCAGCTGATTGACATCAGCTCTGTCTCTACAGAGGACATCAGAGCTCTGTCTGAGGTCTTAAAGTCATACCCTTGCAGCAAATACCAGGAGTTGGTTGTGAAAGATGGGCTGATTTTTAAATCTGATATTGTGCATACTCCCATGGAAAGCATTGAGAGCTCTGGGGGAAGTATGTCTTCTTCAATGTCCGAGGCATGTATCTTTCAGACGGCTGACCCCTACAGAATGACTAGCTTGTCTGCCATTAGCTGTGAGGTCAAGAAAAAGGACATCCAGCAGAAATCAGTTGAGATTCAGCTCAGTAAGATATCTGTTCATTCCTCAGACTACTTTCCTGTCAGTGTCTCTGATCTGCACTTTGGCAAGACAATTTACTGGAACAAACACACATCCCAGAACCATCAGCTTTTGGCCCTTGACTTCAGTGGCACTGTCACAGCTGTCGGGAAAGATGTGAGCAAACTGAAAGTGGGAGACCATGTTGTCTCATGCTACCCTGTTCTTGCATCCTCTGCGATCATGGTTCCTGAAGAAGCATGCTACAAAACAAAGAGGCTCCCATTTCTAAAGGAGGCTCCTTGTGTGTCCTACTTTGTGCTGGCATGGGAAATATTGTACAAAGCGTTAACTAGAGTCAAAGAACAGAGAAGGTTGGGGATCATCTCCTCTGTTCCTGATTCTGGTCTGCTCAAGGTTTTAGCCCAAACAGCAAACAAATCAGGATGGAATGTCATTGTAGGGACACAGTGCAATGGGCTGTTTGTAAATGCTGATAAAATGGATGCATTTGTCCTCCTTCCGCCATTTGACGAATCTCTGTTGGCAAAAGCAGGCAATTTCCCTGGTGTTAGACACATTCTCATTGTCTGTGAATCCCAGTCCCAATGCTTGCTGGCACAGAGTGTTTTCCAAAATGTGAAGGATAGTGTTCGAATGCAAACTCTTCAAATGTCCAGCATCATACAAAGGGGATCACTCATTGCCCAGAAGCCACACATTTATCGTTGGCTCAAGTCCATGCATTTGGACAGGAAGTCATTTGTTCTAGAACACTCTACCTTTCAAAGGTTGACATCAGGAAGCATCGACTTCTTGCCTGTTGAGGAGTCTGAATCGTATTTTAGCTCAAAGACCGTGCCTGTTGTGGCACTAGGTAAAGATGATTCCAGAGGCACACTGTCCAAAATTCCTTTGTTGCCTAAACCAAATCAGCTTTTCCAAAAGAATTCTATGTACATTGTCACAGGTGGCCTCACTGGGCTGGGATTTGAAACTGTGAAATTCATTTCTCAGAAAGGTGGAGAGTACATTGTCATACTCTCCAGAAGTAGCCCCACACCTGACATACAGCAGGAGATCTGCAATCTGGAGAAGCAATACGGTGCCCATATCATATGTATGGGATGTGATGTCTCGGTCTCTGAGCATGTGCTCAGAGCGATTGGTCTCATTGGCAAGAAGTTTCCCTCTTGTCCAATCAGAGGAGTGTTCCACAGTGCAGTTGTCCTGCACGATGGCCTGATTGAATCCCTTGACAAGTCTCTGTATGAGAAAGTCCTGAAGCCCAAAGTGAATGGGGCTTTGAATCTACACCATGCCACGAAACACTGCAAATTGGATTACTTTGTGTGCTACTCCTCTGTTGCAGCGTTCATTGGCAATGTCTCACAAACAAACTATGCAGCAGCCAATTCATTTCTGGACATATTCTGTCATTATAGACGGAATATTGGACTAGCTGGGCAATCCATCAACTGGGGGCCTTTGAACCTTGGTCTCTTGTTGAACAAGGATCATTTCCAAAGATTTCTTGAGGCAAAGGGATTGATGGTGATGGATGTTACAGAGATTCGCGAAAGTCTGGAACAATGCCTCCAGCTAAACAAACCTCAACAGGCTATATGCAAGTTCAACTTCAAAAACATGAAGTACAATGTCATGTCTCAAAATGCCTCATTGACCATGCGTATGACTGCATTAGTGGAAGAGGCAATGCAAAAAGACAAATTGAAAGAGTCCCGGTCTGGACATAATGCTGCTTCCTCCTCCCCAAGTGGTTATATCAGATCTGTACTCAGTGAAACAATCGGTGTTGACAAGAATGAGTTGAATGACGATTCTCCTCTCTCTGCCTTAGGCATTGACTCAATGTTAGCCATGACTTTGCAGAACCTCATCTTTCAGGAGAGGGGTGTGAACGTGCCACTGGTTCAATTGCTGGACCCAAACAGCACACTGTCGACATTGATTTCAAACCTGATGGAAGGCACTGAGGGTGAATCGCAGAATGATGACCAGAAAGAGGGCATGATAGATGACATGTTCACAAGACTATAGAGATTTCAAAAGCTGAATATTGAAAATAAAGATGTAGATATCAGATTTTCCCATTATATTTGCATGTTTGATCAGATAACATTTAGAAACATTACACATATCATGAAAACAATACTAGCACAAGACTGCAATTACCTTTGGCATGACCTGGTCCTCACATAACATTGTAACAAAGGTAAATATGTTGTTAATTATCACTAAATTGAATAATATTTGTGGAAGATGTTATGCAATGTTTTGCTAGTATTACAAAATATATTTTTCTTTCAATTTTAGAATGTGTTTTTTTACATTTATAAGTTTGGATCTTGTTGTATTCTTATATTAATCTTAAACAAATGTGCTAATGTGTACTGTATTTCATTGTATTATTGTAAAATGTCAAATAAAATTGTATTTCCAATGAACCAGTCACTTGAACCTTAATTCATTTTTTAAAATTGTATTATTATTTTTATTATATTCATCCCCTGGAAATTCAATTTTTTTGTGTGCTCAATTTCCTGCTTTTGGATCAAACACTATTCAAAATTGTATATCTGGGAGGAGGCACAATCATGTAATAACAATGTTATAGGCCTGACCTTTGTCATACTGTAGATATCTTTAAGTAGTCTGACAGAATGTTTCACATAAATCATCTGAAGTTTTTTGTTAAAGTGGCAATCTGGGATTGGTAGGCCACATCAACTGTTTGCCTTTTAAAAAATTGCTATTGATTCTTAAAGAATACTTATAAATGCCTCATGAGCTTCGTTCGATTGTCTTACCAAATCAGAACCCCAAATATATGCTTGTTTTACTAAATTATTA
This sequence comes from Oncorhynchus mykiss, assembly GCF_013265735.2. Classification (NCBI taxonomy): domain Eukaryota; kingdom Metazoa; phylum Chordata; class Actinopteri; order Salmoniformes; family Salmonidae; genus Oncorhynchus; species Oncorhynchus mykiss. Next base: position 23,203,767 of record NC_048579.1, read on the forward strand.
GTAAACAATGCAAGCAAACACTATAGCTTCAAAACATTGTTAAAACAATAATTTGTATGAATTTGAGGGTGGCCAGCACCATCCCTTAGCTGTTTACCAACAAGTGACGGGGTTGAAAACAAAAACCGTTCTTTGGGAATTGTTTTTAAATCCCAGATTGCCCCTTTAAACGAAAGAAATGTGTTAATTGTGTTATTTAGTGTGCCTATAATGTGTATGAGAGGCCTATATTGAAACTACATCCATGTAGCCCCATAGTTTAAGAGACGACTGACTATGTGTTATACTTTCATGTATCTTATTATATAATAACGTATTATTTAGTGGAATCTATTATAGATGACCTGTGGGTTTCTATTCAGTGATGGAAAGCACTTGTTATCCACAAGCAAACTATGCTTGCCCCAATGAATAGATTGCCAAATCACGTTGCTGGAAATAATTATTGGGCCTGCAAACTCCATTTCACCGTCATAATTGAATCACATACTTTGTAGCCATGAATGAGTTACTCTTCTCATTAATATTCCTGTTCAGAATGACCCTACCATCTTCCATGGCATTTGGCTGGGCTGAGAACAGACGCATCAAGATGCGCTGGCGCCGTGAGTATATTCTCCTTGATTTCTATTAGCGGCTGATGTCTTATGATAAAGCGTATATAGTAAAATATTATATATAACTGACATAACCTCTGAAACAGGGACATCTCTTGACTAAAGGCCTACTCATATAAATGACAAATTTGTCCTTGTCCCGAAAGGTTTGAGAAACAAAACATAGCATGTTCTTTTGCATATTCAAATAGTGAAACCGGATAAATTAATATACATAATTTATTAATTATGAGTGTCTAATCAATGTAATAAATCAGTGTATGAAGATTTAAGACTACATGCTATGTAGGCCAATATGTGTCCACTTTAGCTAGTTGTGATGAGGATGATAATGATAATGATGATGATAATAATAATAATTATTATGGTTAGTCCGACTCTAGTCTATCTAGGAATAGCCAACTTTAGCATGGTCATATGAATGTTATAATGAACTGGGAAATATTTTTTTCGATTCAAACAATTATTATTTTCTATGTAAAACTGGGTATCGTGTGAATTTCCCACCCTCAGGGACACTTTTATGAGCTCCCAAGAGTGGTCGCTCTAGGCTGATTTCACAGTGCTTTCATAGGCTAGTGCGTCAGAAAATGCTAATGTCCGAATGTATTATGAATTCAAGCCTCTGGTAAAAAATGAACTTTTCGTCGGGAATAAAGTTTGAATAGGCTAAAATCAGCTATTGGAAACCAAAACTGAAGTCGCGTCTTGTTGGGAGTGTAATTCATCCTTATGTCAAACAAGACATCAAACTAATAAGTTTTGCCTCTTTTCTCCCTCTCCAAAATGCCGGTATTTAATATGGCTGGGTGTCGGACAGACTGCGTTGAGAAGCCATTCTCCATTGGATTTCAGAAATTCGGCCGTTTCGTGGGAAGGCATCCTTGGTGGTTCTTTATCTGCCCCCTGGTCATCTCTACAGCGCTCGGGACTGGGTTTTATTTTCTTGAGGACATGGAGGCCAACAACATCGAGGACCAATTTACACCAGTAAACGGACCCGCAAAACTTGAGAGAAAATTTGTAGAAGAGAACTTTCCGCTGAATAACTCGGTGTATTCAAACCAGAGACTGTACACCATGGGGGAATTTGCATCCTTCATAGCGGTCTCAAGAGATCCCAACATCTTCACCAATGGAGCCATCAAAGAAATATTAAGTTTAGACAAGAAGGTCCGGGAAATAAAACTTTCGAGAGGTCATGAACAGCTTACATATGAAGGACTTTGCGCCAGAAAATCCAATAAATGTATTCCCAATAAAATATTAGATATCATGAATCATTATGGTAGCAACATTGACCAGACTGAACTCACCTTTCCATTTTTCCGTTTTGGATTCACAACAATATTTCTAGGATATTCTGTCGGTGGAGTTAATGTAAGCTTAACAGTCATAAAGAGTGCTAAAGCAATACGACTTTTTTATTGTCTGAAAGAAGGTAACCGCTCTACAACAGATCTGTGGCTAAACGAATTCCTCAAGGTTTTCCCCTCCAACCAGTCACTGAATTTCATCACGGTAAGTAGACCTAGGCCATATAGCAATGTAGCCAAACATGGATTTAACACATATTGTAGAACGTATTTATTTATTGGCGGAATGTTGACTCTTTTTTTACCTCCTATATCTACCTCCTAATTAGTATGTCTTCGTTTTTATAGAAATAAAATGTCTAACATGAGATTGTGCACCATTTGTAAGATATGCATCCCCATCGCATAGTCTTTCACACAGATTAACACATGGGACAGACTTTACACATCAACGAACAAAAACGCATTTGTTTTGTGGAATCTTTCCTCTTGAGTTAAAATGATCCTGCACCAGAATTACTCCACCGTATGATGACGAGTACCTCCAAAACTGACACAGATTAGTCTGCTTGTGGCTCGTTTAGAGGGGTGTGCTGAGAGAATTCTGTGGGCCATGAAGCATGACTAATCGCACACTGAATAGCTGTTATCTTTGTCTTTGAACTGCTTGCACACAAGCGGTCTCTATTGCATGATTGTGGCTCATTCAGCACGGCCAAGTCTTACATAAATCAATAGCCATTGTTATTCCTTCACTTGGATGAGTCTCTTGGCAGCAGGCCAGAGATGAGAGAAGATGGTAGGGAGATCCGCCAGTTCACTTGCTGGAGAGAGCAAGCTAGTGCAGCGTCTATTGACACGTAGTGTATACTGTTATTGAGTGCATTGCTTTTCAGAGGCTTACTATACTATACTGTATTGTATGTGTATGGAAGAGTAATTCTATGGCACGGGTTTTTGTCTTTGGTCAAGTGTGTGTGTGTGTGTGTGTGTGTGTGTGTGTGTGTGTGTGTGTGTTCTTGTGTGTGTGTGTTCTTGTGTGTGTGTGTGTCTGTGTCTGTGTGTGTGCGTTTGGATGGGAAGGTTGACAGCATAAATGATGACATGCCCTAATTTTGCATTTCATCTTCCCAGGTTACACATTCTACATCACTGTCTAGGCAGGTGGAATTCGAGGCCAACACCAGGGACGTTATCCCCTTGTTTTCCATCACATATGTTATCGCCATAGTCTTTTCCATTGTGTCTTGCTTAAGGTATGTATGTGATATATACATACAACACACAGCAAACCTATTATGGCGTTCATCAATGACTGACCTTTGGGATTCTTTGGTTCACATAGGCCCAAGGTCTGACCGGTATGTTGTTGTTTTTCAACAGGTTTGATTGTGTGAGGAACAAGGTATGGGTGGCCACCTTTGGAGTATTATCTGCAGGGCTAGCGGTGCTGTCTGCCTTCGGGATGATGCTGCATATTGGAGTGCCTTTTGTAATGACTGTGGCTAACTCCCCCTTCTTGATATTGGGTAAGGAGCTATGGATACTTTTCATATTGTTTTGTTCAAATCCTGGGTGCATGACTCTTAAGTCGGGTTGGATAAAAGCGTCAACTAAATGAAAGATATAATAAAACTGAACAAAAATACGAACGCCACATGCAACAATTTCAAAGAGTTAATTTCAAAGAGCAATCAGCATATGAGGAAATCATGCAATTAAAATAAATTAATTAGGCCCTAACCTACAGATTTCACATGACTGGGAATACAGATATGCATCTGTTGGTCACAGATGCCTTAAAAAAGAGGTAGTAACGTGGATCAGAAAACCAGTCGGTATCTGGTGTGACCACCATTTGCCTCATACAGCGCGACACATCTCCTTCGCATATAGTTGATCAGGCTGTTGATTGTGGCCTGTGGAATGTTGTCCCACTCATCAATGGCTGTGCGAAGTCGCTGGATATTGGCGGAAACTGGAACACGCTGTACACATCGATCCAGAGCATCCCTAACATGCTTAATGGGTGGTATATCTGGTAAGGAAGCAGGCCAAGGAAAAACTGGGACATTTCCAGCTTCCAGGAATTGTGCATAGATCTTTGCGTCATGGGGCCGTGCATTATCATGCTGAAACATGAGGTAATGGCGTCGAATGAATGGCACAACAATGAGCCTCAGGATCTCATCACGGTATTTCTGTGCATTCAAATTGCCATTGATAAAATGCAATTGTTTGTTGTTCTTAGCTTATGCCTGCCCATACCATAACCCCACTGCCACCATTCGCCACTCTGTTCACAACGTTGACATCAGAAAACGCTCGCCCACACGACACCAGTCTGCCATCTGCCCGGTACAGTTACAGGTACAGAAACCGGGATTCATCCATGAAGAGCACACTTCTCCAGCGTGCCAGTGGCCATCGAAGGTGAGCATTTGCCCACTGAAGTCAGTTGTGATGCCAAACTGCAGTCAGGTCAAGACCCTGGTGAGGACGACGAGCATGCATACGAGCTTCCCTGAGACGGTTTCTGACAGTTTGTGCAGAAATGATTTGGTTGTGCAAACCCACAATTTCTTCAGCTATCTGGGTGGCTGGTCACAGATGATCCCGCAGGTAAAGAAGCCGGATGTCCTGAGCTGGCGTGGTAACACATGGTCTGCGGTTGTGAGGCAAGGAGTGAGGACGTACTGCCAAATTTTCTAAAACGACATGGGCGGTGGCTTAAGTAAAAAAATTAACATTTAATTCCCTGGCAACAGCTCTGGTGGACATTCTTTCAATCAGCATACCAATTACACGAGACATCTGTGGCATTGTGTTGTGTGACAAAACTGCACATTTTAGAGTGGCCTTTTATTGTCCCCAGCACAAGGTGCATCTGTGTATTGATCATGCTGTTTAATCAGCTTGTTGATATGCCACACGTGTCAGGTGGATGGATTATCTTGGAGAAATGCTCACTAACAGGGATGTAAACAAATGTGTGCACCAAATTTTTGAGAAATAAGCTTTAAGTGCATATGGAACATTTCTGTGATATTTTATTTCAGCTCATGAAACATGGGACCAACACTTTATATGTTGCATTTATATTTTTATTCAGTATATATTATATTTTGTATATGTTATATTTCCTCTGCAGGTATTGGTGTTGATGACATGTTCATCCTCATATCCTGCTGGCAGCAGACCAACGTTCACGCCCGGGTGGAAGACCGCTTAGCAGATACATACAAGGAGGCAGCCATTTCCATTACCATCACCACCCTGACAGATGTGTTAGCGTTCTACATCGGGCTCATGACTCCATTCCGCTCTGTGCAATCCTTCTGCCTGTACACCAGCACGGCCATCTTGTTTTGCTTTCTTTACAGCATCACCTTCTTTGGGGCGTTCCTCGTACTGAATGGGAGGCGTGAGAACAGCAACAAGCACTGGCTGACGTGCAAGGAGGTCCCAGAGGATTGCCCCGTGGGTCGCTCAAAATGGTACGACCTGTGCTGTGTGGGAGGAGCTTACGACCGCCATACTGGAGCAGAGGAAGTACAGCCCATGAATCACTTTTTTAAGAAGCACTACGGCCCTTTTCTGGTAAAGCCCTGGACCAAGGTGTGCGTGATCCTGCTCTATTCAGTGTATTTGTCCATCAGCATTTATGGATGCTTCCAGATACAGGAGGGTATTGACCTTCGCAATTTAGCTGCTGATGATTCATATGTGAATAGGTATTATGATGATGAAAAAGCCTACTTTTATGAGTATGGGCCAAATATCATGGTAATCATAAGGGGTGAATTTGCATACTGGGAGGAAAAGAATATGTTGGATCTTGAATCTTGTGTAGAGGACTTCAAAAACCTGTCCTTTATTGAGAAAGATATCTTTACATCCTGGCTGAAATCGTATAAATATTATGGGTACCATACAAATCTGAATTTGAGTGTTGAAAATGTTTTCAAGACAAACCTAAGTTCGTTTCTGAGATCCTACTCTGACTTCAAGCAAGATGTAAATTTCACAAATAATTCCATCCGTGCCTCACGCTTCTTCATCCAGACTGTCAATATCACTACTGCCATTGATGAAATGAACATGTTAAACAATCTGCGAGATACTGCTAGGAGATGCTCTGTCCCTCTACTGGTATACCACCCTGTCTTTATATACCATGATCAGTACGCTGTCATAGTGAGTAACACCGTTCAGAATATCTCCGTCACCACAGCAGTCATGTTATTGATCTCCCTCCTACTGATTCCAAACCCTCTCTGTTGTCTGTGGGTGACGTTCTCCATCGCTTCTGTCATTGTGGGCGTTACTGGTTTCATGGCATTGTGGGATGTTAATTTAGACACCATATCCATGATCATTCTTGTTGTCTGCATTGGATTCTCCGTGGACTTCTCCGCACACATTTCCTATGCCTTTGTTTCCAATAAGAAGCCAACTGCAAATGAGAAAGCCGTGGAAGCGCTGTTCCATTTGGGCTATCCCATACTTCAGGGTGCTTTGTCAACCATACTGGGCGTGATAGTGCTGTCTGCTTCCAAGAACTACATCTTCAGAACCTTCTTCAAGATCATGTTCCTTGTCATCTTTTTTGGACTGTTCCATGGCATAACTTTTATCCCTGTCTTTTTGACATTCTTTGACTTTTTCAGCAGCAACTCAGGCAATGTCAGCCCTCAGGAGAAAAGGGCGCTGGAAAACGAAGCCATGACCAACTGCCAGCTCAAAAACATCCAAGAGAAAGCCATTGATCACGACAAGCAAATCTATGACAATCACACCTTCCTGCCAGACAATCAACAATTATTCCCAACACAGGCCTGTCCCTCAGTCTGGACACTGACTGTCAACACCCATCCCACCCAAAGTGGTCAGATGTGCATGGCAAGCACAGTTCCCATGTTCAGAGTTGATAGTCAAACATATGAAGTTCAGATGTACACAGCTAGTAATGACGCTGTCACGGTCAATTGCAACCAAAATCTGGGGGCTGGTGAACATCATTGTGTGATTGGAAATAACCAACCACCAGTTTCGCAGGAGTGTAATGCCCCGTTTATCAATTGCTCTGATTCTGCAGATCCTGTTCCTTGAACACCCCACTGTGTGATAAAGCATGTGTTGTTGTTTCATGCAGCGTATCTTACAAATGAGGTTTATGTCAATCGTAAAGCCCTAATCACAATGTTGTATGGTTTAAACCTTTTTGACTGGATTTTTGTTGATGACACTCAAACATATAAGCTTCAAGTGGCCATCATGTAAAATATATCCATACAATTGCTTAACTGTTAAAGTTCTACAAAACACATTATTTAACTTCGCAGCAAGGCATCAGTGTTGATGGGTTACTATATATGTGGCATTGTTGATGGATTACTATATATGTGGCATTGTTGATGGGTTACTATATATGTGGCATTGTTGATGGATTACTATATATGTGGCATTGTTGATGGATTACTATATATGTGGCATTGTTGATGGATTACTATATATGTGGCATTGTTGATGGGTTTTAAAACCACCATATTCATGTTTTGTATTTGATGAATCCCAAGCTTTACTGATACATTAGAATAGTGTTCATGATCTGTACAATTTGAGATTGTGTACTATTACCAATATATTTGTATAAAATGAAATTGATTTAACTTTCTGCTCTCGATGTCTTTAAAGGATATAGAGTGTTAAAATAACTACAATAGCACTTCCTAGAAACATTATCAGTTCTGTTGGGTTTGCAATTGATAATTAATATTTTAATCTATTAATTATTGATACTGTTAAAACACATACCATACTATGTATTGAAACCTAATAAAACAGCATTTACTCATTTTCACATGTATTCAATTTATAATTTTAAAATAAATGATGTTGTCCTTGCTTACCCTTGGTTTAGGTAGTTGATTTCTACAGGTGATGTTTGTAAACCACAAGGTGGCAATGTGAATACATGAAGTGAAGAAAACGTGTGCTGATATCTAATTGTTTGATATTTGTTTTGTTCACCATGTAATTTATTACCTAGGAGTTTATATTCTGACCTCATAATACTCAATGGCTTCTGTAACACCTCTTGTAAACAACATTTGTGGAGTACTATACTATGCATTTGAAATAAAAATCATCTCACTTGCATTCAGACTATTTCCAATAAACCATGTCCTTTACGGATATTCCTCTGCACTTTTTTTTTGTCTCAAATGACAAAATGTGAGTACTTCCTTTAATGTTCTACTTATTCTGTGGGTTTTGCATACTTGCTAACGCCTCTGTTTGGAAGAATGACAATGTCACAGAACTTTTAATCATTTATGCAGCAAGGTTTACAGCTAAAGACTGAAAGCAGCTGCAAAATGAGCTTAATGGTCTAAAATTAAAAGAAAACAGGAGCAGACTGAAAATGTGCCTTTATTCTTGGTAATATAGTATAATATAGTTGACAAAACCTCAGGCTTTGATTATGTCACTGGATAATTCAATGAGCTTTTCGTATCAATGGAGTAGGGGTATTTTTGCAACTTAGACTTTAAGCCACACTCAACAAAACTCTAAACCTCCATTTCACAAAATGTTAACATGCAATGTTAACAAACAGAAATTGTTGCTAATTTAAAAATAAAAAAAAATCGGAAATATCACATTTACATAAGTATTCAGACCCTTTACTCAGTACTATATTGAAGCACTTTTGGTAGCTATTACAAACTTGGCACCCCTGTATTTGGGGAGTGAACCTTTGCCCCAATCTGAGGTCCTGAGCGCTCTGGAGCAGGTTTTCATCAAGGATCTCTCTGTACTTTGCTCCATTCATCTTTGGCTTGATCCTGCCTTTCCAAATCATGTCCAATCAATTGAATTTACCACAGGTGGACTCAATCAAGTTGTAGAAACATCTCAAGGATGATCAAGGGAAACAGGATGCACCTGAACTCAATTTCGAATCTGATAGCAAAGAGGCTGAAATCCTATGTAAATAAGGTTTAACTGTTTTTTATATTTGTAACAAATTTGCAAAAATTGAATTTCTTATTATGGGGTTTTGTGTGTAGATGGACGAGGGGAAAAAACAATTTAATCAATTTTAGAATAAGGCTGTAACGTCACAACATGTGGAGGAAGTCAAAGGGTCTGAATACTTTCTGAAGGCACTGTAGCATCCTTTAAAATAAACGGAACATTTACCAATACAAATTATATTAGACAGTGTTATAATCCAAAACCCTCAGTAAAATATTTCAATGTTGCTAGTACACATTGCTGTTTTACCCACTCTCTTTCAGAAGTGTTACCAATGTAGACAGTGTGGTGTTTGGATCCAGTAGTTTAACCAGGGGAACATTCACACCTCTCTCTTGGAAGATGTAATTCTGCAGAGTCATAGCCAACATTGAGTCAATACCCAGTGCATACAGGGCAGTGTCGTCATTTACCTCATCTATGCTAACACTGGTGATCTCACTTAGCATAGCCCTGACATTCTCATGTGCTGTGGAAAGCTGTTGGACAATGGGTTCTGTCATGTTGGTGTTCTCAAGTTCTTGCTCGACCAAAGCTGTCAGCCTGCCTCTGAGAGATGCGTTTTGGGAGAGAACGTGGTTGCTCAGATTTCTGAAGTTGAATTTGCAAATGACTTGCTGTGGATTGTTCATCAACAAACACTTTTCAAGGGCCTCATGGACTTCTGACACCTCCATTATCATCATGCCCTTTGCCTCGAGAAACCTTTGGAAATTGTCTCTGTTCAACAAGAGACCGAGGTTCAAAGGCCCCCAGTTGATGGACTGTCCAGCAAGCCCAAGGTTTCGCCGATAATGAGAGAAAGTGTCCAGGAACGAATTGGCTGCTGCATAGTTAGACTGCGAAGCATTGCCAATGAACGAAGAGATGGAAGAGTAGCACACAAAGTAATCCAATTTGTTGTGCTGTGTTGCATAGTGAAGATTCAATGCCCCATTCACTTTGGGTCGAAGAACTTCATTGAAGTGTGATCGGTCAAGGGTTTCGATCAAAGCATCATGCAACACAGCTGCACTGTGAAACACTCCTTTGATTGGACAGGAGGGAAACATTTGTACAATTGCTGTGATTGCATTCACAACCTGCCCTGACACTGACACGTCACATTGGACACTCATGATAGACACCCCACATCTCCTCTGGAGAGTGTCCATCTCCAACTGCATCTCAGCTGACATAGGACTTCTGGAGAGGGTTGCAATGCATCCACCACCCCTGTGAGCAATGAACTTCACAGTCTCGAGTCCCAAACCCGAGAGCCCTCCGGTTACAATGTACACACAACTCTTCTTAAAGAGCTGCCGTGGTCTCATTAGCAAAGGGATATCAGATAGTGTATTTTCTGAATCCGCATGACCCAAAACTACTTGAGACACAGCCTTAGCTCTGAAGTAGGACTCACAGTGCGCAGTGGGCTGAGGATCTCTTGTGTCTGTCGATTGAAAGGTAATGGTTTGCAGAGATTGCGATACACCATCCAAATGTAATGACCTCAGCCAATTGTGGATCTTTGTTTTCTGTGCCTTTATATTGGCTCTCTGGAAAACATTTGACACGTAAAGTGTTTGGATGTGTGTATGTTCACTCTCATGTGCAAAAATGTTTGCTGAGGATGACACCTGGTTGTCACAGACTACAACAATATGCTTTGCTGTGGCTCCACTGCTTATTCTTACCACTACAGATGGATCAAAGGGAGGCAATACAACAAATGTATTACACTGATCAATGTTCAGGAGTTGTCCACTAAACTGGGGCAGAACGATGGCATTCCATCCTGATTTGTTTGCCGTTTGGGTTAAGACCTTCAGCAGAACAGAGTCAGGTACAGAGGAGATGATGGCCAACCTTCTCTGTTGTTTGACTCTGGGTAACGCTTTGTACAAGATTTCCCATGCCAGCAAAAAGTAGGACACACATGGAGCCTCCTTCAGAAATGGGAGCCTCTTCGGGTTGTAGCATGCTGCTTCAGGAATCACAACCTTAGAAGATGCAGCAATAGGATAACATGAAACTACATGCTCTCCCACTTTCAGTTTGCTCACACCTTTCCCTACAGCTGTGACAGTGCCACTGAAGTCAAGGGCCAAAAGCTGGTGGTTCTGAGAAGCATGTTTGTTCCAGTACATTGTCTGGCCAAAGTTCAGATCAGAGACGCTGACAGAAAAATAGTCTGAGGAATGAACACAAATCTCACTGAGCTGAATCTCAACTGATTTCTCCTGGATGTGGTTATCCTTTACATCACAAGGCATGGCAGACAAGCTAGTCATTCTGTATGGATCAGCAGTCTGAAGGATGAACTGCCCAGAACTCAAAGAGTAGACAGTTCCCTCAGAGCTGGCAATCCCTTTTATGGGCGTACGGACTATCACTGTTGAATATATCTGGCCCCTGCTAATCATGACCTCTGGGTGTTTGCTGGTGTTAATCACATGAACCAATGCCTGAATGTCTTCACTTGACACAGAAGCAAGGTCAATCAGCTGAAAGGAGAGGCCTGGTATCTCAGCAGCACAGGCTCTTGTCATGCCGGACAGGACAAAACCAGGACTGACATGGTCTACGGTCGTCTCTGCTGAACGGTAGGTTATGACTCGGATTGTGCAGGAACACTCGTTTTCTTTCAAGGCAAGAACAATCTGACGATAATGCTCACAGCAGTCAACCAAGCATTCCAATGCCATCTCAGTCGACAGATGACTGAGGTCTTGTACACCCCACATGAACAGTACCTCCTGTGAATCTACACCAGCATCACCTTGAAGAGAGTGAGACACTAAGTCTCGAACTTGTGGGTTGGTTCCAAACTCTCTGTTCAAGACAAAAAATGATGTTTGGTGTAGGTATGGCCTCAATGCTGTGCCAACTCCCAGGATGTCCTCAAAGATCAAGGCTTTGGGTTTACGGCTTACATGGGTATTGTCAGTGATGGTGAAAAGTTCATTGTGAAAGAAGAATGACTCTGCAACATGTGAACAATTTCCTAAAAACGAGATCCTCACATGCTTTAGTTCCACTAAAACATGTCCGTCTTTATTGGAAAAGCAACCACAAACATCTAAGTAGTCTGAGGTTTCTTGAATTGCTCTCAGATACATAATCATGTCCTCCTGCAGAGGTGCTGCTATTACCACACTGCCAATGGCAGATGGGAAAACCGGCCTGGTGGTCAGTCCTCCAACAGCTACCATAGCAGTCATTTGCAGAAAATAGTCCAACACCACAGGGTGAAGGAAGTACTCATGAAGCTGTTTCAGCACCTCACCCGAGACCTTAATTGCTGACACCGCCTCCTTGAATTCATCGCCGAAATGTACATCATCCAGCTGTCTGAAAATAGGACCATACTCAAAACCTGCACGGGAGAGGAATGAATAGATCTCCTCCCCCTTTACCACGGATTTGCACCTTTTGAAAATGACATCCGGGCAAATGGTTTGTTCCTCAACCAATGTTCGTCCACTTCGACAACAAATGGTGCCTGATGCGTGTGTTGCTGAGGGAGATTGTATCTTAAACATGGTCTCATTCTCGGTTGCCTCCAGTACTACTTTCAAACTCTGAGAGTTTGTGCTGAGTGTAAACAAGCTGTGAAAAGTTACACTCAGCTGCATCGAGCAAATCGGCATCTTTGGTCTTGAACTTGCCATTATTGAGGCAAAAGCCAGTTCAACATACAATGCACCTGGAGCAATGGCAACACCATTGTTTTTGTGCTCCCAGAGATATGCTGCAGTATCTGATGAAAGATTGCATTTGTGCTCTTTGCTCTCATGCTTTGTCTGAGATATCAGTGGGTGTTGAGAGGAAGCTGTTTTTTCATTTCCTTGTCTTACAGCCTCAAAATATACCTCTTTTGTCAGATTATCAAACTGATATCTTGGAAGAGGTGTTGGTGATGCCTCACAGCCTTCGTAGAACTTGTCCCAGTCTACATGGACCCCCTGTTCAAACACTTTGGACACAGTGGTCAGCATTGTCACATGATCTTTTTCTGGCTGCACTGAGGACAGAACTATAGTGTCATTTCCCAGAGTCTCCTGGATGTACCTTTGTAGAGCCCTTCTAGGGCCTATTTCCACAAAGACCACATTCTTCTGGTCTTTGGTCGCTGCTTTCATTGTATGCTCGAATGAAACTGGCTCTCGGATATTCCTAGCCCAATATCTCCCTGTGCTAAAGTCTCCATGGGTGTACATGTCTCCAGTCACTGTTGAGAAAAGCTCACAATCCATTTTGTTCGCTGTCAAAGAACCAATACTTTCCTCAATATGGTCCACTATGGGATCCATCATATGGCTGTGGTATGCAGCAGGTACATCCAGTACACGGAGGAACAGATTCTTTCCTCTAAACAAAGCTGTCAGCTTTTGATGGATATTGTCTATAGCGTCTGCATCACCTGAGAGGGCGCAGGACTGTGGGCTGTTGAAAGCAGCCAGGCAAACCTTCCCAGAGTAGATTGGAAGGATTTTCAGGACCTCTGACACAACCATGTTACTGACCACAAGCATTTTCCCTCCTGTTACCTTACTCTGCAGAGTACTGCGGAAATAGATCACCTTCACTGCATCCTCAAGGGACAACAGACCAGAGCAGTGGGCAGCAGCAACCTCTCCAACAGAGTGGCCAAGAATTGCATCTGGTTTGATGCCCCAGTGCTTGAAGAGACTGGCAATGCCAACCTGAATGGCAAAGAGGAGGGGCTGAACAACATCTGGCTTGGTATAATCATCATTGTCAAAATCGTTTGCTATCTTTTGTGAGATGCCAGTACTTTTGTAATTCTGGAAGAGATTCTCAACCTCTCTGACCTTTTCTCTGAACACTGGCTCCTCTTTCAGAAGCTGCTTACACATTCCCCTGTAGGTCACTCCATTCCCACAGAACACAAAAATCAACCTGTTATCTGACCTTGATGGCTCAAGCTTCCTGTTCATCGCACACTGCAGTTGATTCTCTAAGTCGGGGACAGAGGACGTCATAAATGCTTTCCTGTATTTGTGTCTCAAATGGCTCCTCCTACATGCTGAGGTAAACATCAAAGTGAGTATGTCAGTTTGCTTATCTCTGCTAAGTCTTTGATATGTGTCTGTGATAGACATTGCCAATGAGTTCTCAGAGGCTGCAGACAAAACAAACAACTTGGGACTGTCATAAGTAGTCAATCTGGTGTTGTTGCCTTGCACATACTCCTTCACTATCGCATGAGCATTTGTCCCTCCAAACCCAAAGCTATTAATGCCAGCTAGCCTTGCCATGGGCTCTGTTTTTTCCCACTTCTCTGCTTTGATCGGAACTCTTACATTGAGAGCTTTGGCATCGATACTGGCACTATCCTCAGAGTAGAACAGTGAAGGGACAATGGTTTCATGCTTCATCATTAGGAGTACCTTGATTAGACCTGCCACTCCAGCTGCAGATTCTGTGTGTCCAATGTTGCCTTTCACAGAGCCGATGCGGAGTGTTTCTGAACCTGGAGGTCTGGCTTTGGCAATGACTTTGGAGATGCTGCCTGCTTCTATGGGATCCCCCACTGGAGTTCCAGTCCCATGAGCCTCTATGTACTGGACAGATGACAGGTCAGACTCTGCCGAGTAGATTCTGTGTAGTAGCTCTACCTGCTGGACCATGGATGGCTTGGTGATTGGAGTGACCGTGTGACCATCTTGGTTTACTGCAGTTCTTCTTACTATGCCCCATACCTTGTCAAAGTCCCTCAGAGCCTGTTCAAGGATACATTTGGGTACCATTAGCTGTAATGTTACAATTTATTTATGGTACAAAATAGAACTTTGTGATTTATGTGGTTCAAAATTAAACAACTTCAAATTTGTACAATTTAAAACATAGTAAACATTATACTCTTACGTTTTTCAGTGGCTTCAGCAGAATAATCCCGCAGCCCTCTCCTCTGCCATAGCCATCTGCTCTGCTGGAGAAAGGTTTGCTGGTGCCTTCAGGTGAAATCATCTTTGCCTTGCTGAGAGCGACAAAGACTCGCGGCTCTATGATACAGCTTACACCGCCACAGAGAGCCATTTCACAGTCTCCTGAGTAAAGCAGATTGAATAACAGTTAAGTGGTAATAATATGATTGAAATATGCCAAAAAAATGATACGTCTTTCTGTTAATTATGAATAGAACTACCTTGCTTGATGGCCTGGCAGGCAGAATGGAGAGCCACCAAGGAGGAGGAACATGCACTGTCTATGGCAAACGAGGGACCAGTGAGATTGAAGATGAAGGATATCCTGTTGGCCGCCACGCTCATAGCCGTCCCTGTGCCATTGTAGTGGGTTATGGTGCTGGGTCTGTTGTTCAGGAGGGTCTCATAGTCCCTGTTCATGAGACCTGTGAGAACACATCCATTGCAGAGTGTTATTCACTGTCCTCCCACTTTATATTGTGTCACTGCAATTAAGTGTGCTTGCTGAAGACAAAGCAAAACTGTAGAGTTCTTACATACTTATAATTATTTGACGTCTTCCGCCCACTCAAAAGTTTAAACGATTTTAGCTATAAACACGAAATCAACTTCCAAATGCCCAGACTGCCAACTTAGATTGCTTTTTGGTAGCATTTATACTTTTTGTACTATAACAATATGCTGGTTGCAATATAATAATATTTAAATGAGCTCCCAATGCATTTCAATGGAAAAATAAGCCCATTGACTGTTTAAGTTATCAACTCCAAATTAACATTGAGATGTTCAGACTGACCCTACTTAGACTGATTGCCAAAAGGTTTTTGATACTATATATATTATTTGAACTATAACCATTTAAAATGTGTATAATTTAAGGTGGGTTTGAATGAGAACCATAGAAATACTGCACAGAAGTAGATAATCAAAATGGTCCTGCTCCTTTTGGCCAATTAGCTACAAGACCATTGAAACATTGAGACTTGCCTAACTTCAAATCCTTACATTTTTTTCCCAGCAACTATAAATAAATACACATCCATTAAATAACTCGCCAACAGTAAGTCTTGAAACGTTCAAGCTAGTGATACCCAAACCAACTTTCACATGTTCAGGCTATCCTATCTTATCCAATCAATCAATCTTTCAATCTACCAACATTTTCCAACTACCATTACTACTGCAGTCACTACCACAGTTTATTTCACAACCATAAAAACTTTAAAACAAGCTAGCAAGCATAACATTTTCTTCAGGATATGTACTTTTTTTTTGTGACCAATTTTTTGACATTATGGTTACCTATGTAAACACCTGTTCTGGTCCCACTGACTTTCTCCATTGGCATTCCAGCATCCTCTAATGCCCTGTATGTACACTGGAGTAGGAGCTTGTGCTGAGGGTCCATGAAATCCGTTTCAGCCTCAGTGATGCCAAAGAACTTGTGATCAAACTCATTAAACCTGGCAGATAAACAAGATTCCCATTACAGAGTTCTACTTTACCTTACCATTAAGACGAGTCTTAATGTAAAATATAACAAACACTTTGAAAGTTCAATTTTTCAATATTATTCATGCAACTTCACAACATTTCAAGTGAATAGAGCAAGAATGTCTTAATATCTTACCCATCTATAAGAGCAGCTTTGGTTGTTTGCGTCTTCCCAGGTTTGCTATCATCAGGATCATACCAATAAGTGCTGTCAAACCTCTCGTCTGGAATGTCTACTACACAGTTCCTCCCTTCCAATAGAACCTTCCAGAAATTGTCAAGCCCCTCACCTAAAACAAAAGGGAAAAATTCAGCATCACTCTGGCTTGTGTTATCTTTAGACATACGAAATGTATCAACTCCTTATCTGATCCATTCTTACCTCCTGGGAAATTGCATCCTATCCCAACTATGGCAATTTCGTCTTTGTTGTCCTCCATCTTTGCACCTCATTACAAACAACCTTTGACAAAATGTAAAATCATGTGACCTTGAGAACAGTCTTTCATGCGTTTGACCTGTCCAAAGACTGTGATGAATGGAGGATGCTGTTTCAAAGTCCCTCAAAGTTTTGTCGAAAGCACATTTTTTGCAAAACAGTCTTTACTGGCAGCTGAACCATTCCTGTTGGAGCGGTGTTTGTCCTCTTGCCACAGCTTTCATATTCTACCCCTGGTCCTCTTTATAAATCAACTAACGTCTCACTGATCAGTCAGATGCATCAAGACAAAGGGAGCAGGGGCTCCAACAATAGATTGATTTGTTAGAGAAGCTTTTGAGCAATTTTTAATTAGGGTAGTTTGAAACAGAAGTCACTAATTGCAGGCTTGAGATGAGGTTAAGTTGTTCAGGTGCATACAATGGATGCTTATGTTCTCTTCTGTTGCCCAGACTTTTTATTGAAATCTCTTTGTTCAGTTATCATTATTACAAAACCTAGACAGACTACACGGATAAAATAGATGTGGTGACTAAAACGGTTCCATCGTCGTCTATAGAATATCAGACCAATTGCATCTAACGAGGGGAAGGAGAGCTAGGCTTCTCCCTCAAGGGGAACCAATACTAAGATGACTACATTGACAGGAAATGATGGGAGACATCCAAGACCGTTTTCTGTGATTGAGGGTAATTTGGCTAACAGAAAGAGTGCAGTCTCAGGTCCGTCTTTCCAACATCAGGTCGATTAAGGTCAAAGAATAGAAAGACAATGCACTCACAGTATATGTGCACTCCACTGCAACATGATAACTGCGGGAGAAAACACCCGAAATTCTACTTTGTGCTTTGCACCGAGTTGTTTTAGGGAAGTCCAATATTGCCGTTTACTTCGTGCATCGCAAACTCTACCTTTAAAGTTAATTTGCACTTGAGCTGAAATCCAGTGTTGACCATGAATGCAAACCTTAAGGAAATTGTGAGGCACATTATGAGCAGCACAGTGCTGCAACAATGCTTTGAAATAATCCCGGCCAAAATCTCACAACCAGAGACCAAAAGTCAATGTCAAGAAGAACAGCATTATTTTAGAATAACTTTTATTCAACATCCACAAGATCCATTTACAATGACGAGAAAGAGATGAAGTATATCTATCTACCTTACACACACAAATATATACACAGCCCCTTTACATATTGGGCTCAGAAGAGGGCACGTGGGCCTAAAACAGCTGACGAGGGCAAATCTGGCACACTTTGGGTACATAAATAAATGAAAACTACATAAAGTGAATGCAGATGAATTACTTCAGATTCAGAGAGTCAACCATTGCAGTTCCACAATTCACTGAGGCATCATAAAGTGGTCAGAACACTTACAGCCATTCTGTATTTACATTCTATATGTATATTAAAGTTATTTTTTTCTTTTTTAAAGGGACAATCTGCAGTTGCATCAGAACCCAAAACATAAGCGGGTTGAACTCCAATGTTTGTAACCAAAGTAAATGTAAACAAACACTATGGGCTCATAACATTGTTTAAACTAGAATGTTGATAAAATGGGATGGTCAGTCCTTGCATCCATAGCTCTATGAATTGGAGCAGTTACACTTCGGCCCCATCCCTCAGCTTTTTACTAAAACAGGGGCAGGGAGGTTGCTTTGTTATTGTTTCAACTGCCGATTGTCACTTTAATGATACCACCTACCACAAAACATATGGGTTTTTAATACCACTAATATTCTGCTCAGGGAAAAGACTATAGGTCTAGTAGGATAAGATCTGCAACTAGTTGTGTAGTGGAGGGTGAACGCAGTTTAGGCACCTTTTTTATTTTGGCCAAGCATATACCCACCTTTTGCAGAAGAATGCATTGAAAGTATAGGGAGCTTCACTTTACTCACTGCGATCAGTTTGCCCACCACTACATCATTGTCTGTGACCAAAAGCAACCATTTATTTTCCCTCATAACTTTGATAACATATCAAATGCATGAGGCTTCCATGCCCAAAACTGCTACTGAAATGAAGCTGGGAAAGAACTACATCTGTTTGGCCTCTCTTGCTGAGGACTAATTCAGCACTTTCTTGATTGAAACAACTTACACTTTTAAAGGGGGCGAACTCACAATCTCAGACTGCAAATTGGGGGGGGGGGGGGGCATGAGGACAATATCTCTCAAATAAATGGCAACAAAAGGTGGGCATTTTGAGTTTGGGGTGTTAAAAATAATCTATCGACAGGCTTTTATCTCTGTTGACCAAGCTGCCATAAGGGAATGCCTGCCCAACAACGTCTTTGAGGTGTCAAAACCAAGAGGGATAACATAAAATGTGATTGTTGACTAAAACACAAATTCAGTGTGTAATTTTACATTGAGAAAGAGAAAATACTACAAAGGCCTCCACTCCATTGCACATCTTCATATAATACATATACATTTGTCCAACAAGGTTTGGGTCAATTCCATTTTAATTCAAGAAGTACACTGAAATCCTAATTCTCGTCAATGCTTTTCATTGAGGACAAAACATGGAATTAGAATTTGGTTAGCTTCCTGAATTAACTAGAATTTAAATGGAATTAAACCCAACCCTGATGTCTAACTGTCTCTGACTCGTCCACAGAGTCATCTAGGGTCCAGGGACTTGCCCTCCAGGACCAGCTTGATCTCTTTGGCATCCAGCGTTTCGTACGTTAGCAGAGCCTCAGCCAGCGTCTTGTGCTCGTCACTGTATGTCTTCAAGAGGTTTTTGGCTCGCTCATACGAGTCCTGAATAAGATAGAGAATGATCATTGAATGTGACAGAAAATCTGAGCAGCCTATAAAATATCAATTTTCAAAAGAAAGAGTGAATATTGAAAACAACTTCAGAATGTGGAATGATTATTGGTTGGTAAATACGATCCTTAACTAAATAGGATTTCATATGTGGTCTTACATGAGTAGTGGGGGGAGGTTGGGGAAGCTTACCTTGAGCAGGACCCTCACTTCCTTTTCGATGGCAGCCTGAGTCTCAGGGCTCTGTTTAGTCAGGTCAGCATAGGTCATGACACCAAGCTGAAACAATGGAGTTTAGTCCCAGGTTCGTGGCAAAATAATAATCATAAACGAACATCCTTGACTGTCTTGCACTTTTCTTTTCTGATAGCATCTTTATTGGGGGAAAATGGACTTACTTTGACACGTGGTTGTCTCACTTAGCGGCCTTTAGATGAATGCACTAACTGTAAGTAGCTCTGGATAAGAGCGTCCACAAAATGACTAAAAAGTCAAAGTAAAAACGAACACTTATGCAACAGCTACTCTGAACAGTGGATAAACAGCGGAGGGCGGCGTGGGTTGCCAGGTCTGTGGCACAGTAAATAAATCCCTAATTTAATGGTTGGCAGAGAAGGTTAAGTATATGATTGGAACAAAAGAGTTAGACGGCTGGAGGAGAGTGATAAATGACCCGCGAAGATTTAGGCTATCAACAAAAAACAAGTCCGTCCCGCTCACGAAATTGATCCCCCTTATGTGCTTCAAAATTAAAATTTGAACCAAGAATTGGGCTGTTTGAGCTGCACATAACCTCAGTAGACCTATGGACTGTGGATACGAGGTGGGTAGTAGATTAAATCTCTCCGTTTTGAGTCGGAACACAGGGCTGAGGAAAGGATTAGGACGAAAGTCTGGAATGTGTGGGCACATACACACCAGCCACATCGCTGAGACCCCTCCAATCATGTGCAAAGCCTGAGTATGGCATTTCTGCACAAAGGCAAATGCTACCTTCTTGGTTTACAGATATGGGCCTTAGGTGAATTGTTGAAAAAGCCTTGTGACACGATATTAAATGCATTATCTAATATGCAGACTACCAGAATAGTTATGAACGATTTGTGTCTTCAACAAATATCATCAATCCACCATTATATGCACATGAGGTATAATCCCTTACCTTGTCACTCATTCCAAACCTGGTCACCATCATCTTGGCTATTTTAGTTGCCCCGTCGAAGTCACTTGATGCTCCTGAAAAACAGAGCCACCACAATACAAGAGTAAGGATGAGATAGCACCTTTTTTTTTTCAATGGTTGAATCATAGAAATATCGATCATGCAAAATGTATTTTCATAGCAGACTTAGCAATACATTTAAGAACTGCTCTATACTGTAGTTCAGTTGGTAGAGTATAGCGGTTGCAATGCCAGGATAGTGGGTTCAATTCCCGGGACCATCTGTACGTAAAATGTATGCTCGCATGAATTTAAGTAACTTTGGAACAAAGCACCTACTAAATGGCATATATTAAAGCCTAACCAAACTAGGCTTTTCCTCACCGGTTGTGATGTAATCGTCGCCGAAGATGAGTTCCTCGGCCACGCGGCCGCCCATGCTGACGTCCATCTGGGCCAGGAGCTGAGCACGTGTCTCACTCCATCGGTCATTCTCTGGGAGCATGGACACCTGAACAGACAGATGACAAATTAGTTTGAGAGAGACCATCCATCTTAGGTAAACCATTGCTTAATCGTACTTCTCTGTTCCTCCTGAATTGTTTTAAGGCAGGCCCGGACGCCCCCTGGAGCTACAAACAGTTCTGCCAAAATTGAAATATTTAATAGAAGCAAACTTCTTTGAGTAAGTCCAGGGCAACCGCAGTAAGAGGGGGGCTAAGTCAGTGGTTCCCAAACTGTGCCCCACACCCCAATTTTTTTTTTTTTTAAAGGGAACTCAGTCCAGCTTTAAACTTACTTTTAACAGTTGTAATAGTAGAATGCACAAGGTGCAATTTCGAAATTGGGTAGTGCATCATCAGTTCCTCTTGTCGTGTTAGTCACTACATACCTCAGAAAGCTATTTATAAACTTGTTTATAACTATGCAGCTTTAAACCTGCAAAATACTCTCCACCAACAAGAGGGGTGTGAAAAGCGTGTGTCATGAACAGCGATTGTGCCCATAGAAACATTCATGGCGCGGGATGTTAATCAATGCTGGAAGGGGGGACCCAAGTGAAAAGGTTTGGGGAGCGGCTGAGCTAAGTAACAGTAGAGGGACAATGCACATATTCTGCAAGGTATTTTCCTGTATAATGGAGCACATTCTGAGATCCCTGTATATAAAAATATGGCTTAGCAATTCGAAACACGTATGAAATTTAACAAATTAACAATCAACATTTTTCTAATGATCTTACATGCATGCTGGTTGTTATTTTGTCAATGGCATTGCTAATCAGAGAAGTCATGTCAATGCAGGTGCAAACATTTTGTGAAGACATACCAGCGCTTCAAACACTTTTGGCCAATCAAAATGCAATGCCCAGTCCTACTCACATGTCCGAGAGTGGGTCCACGGGGCATGATGGTGGCCTTGTTAATGGGCATGGCATCTTTTGTGTAATACGCCACAATGGCGTGGCCTGACTCATGGTAGGCTGTGATTTGCTTGTTCTTCTTATCGATTTCCACACTCTTGCGCTCAGGACCTTCAGTATACAGAGAAAGGAATTTAGTCTATCATTAATAGTTCAAGAGTCCACCTTTTATTAAGTCAAACACTCAACATCACTCACATTACTGAGGTGCAGGTTTACTCCAGCATGTTTAACTGAATTCCAACCAGAGAGATAAGACTGCTCCTAATCCTAACAACAAGCATTACAGTTATCAAACTGTAGGTCCTATAAAAGTATGGAACAAACTGAAGCAAAGCCCACCTATCCCTCAGAAAATATCTGTCCTAGAGAACGAGGGACGTTCATTGACCTGACATTCTTACTGTCTAGATTAGAATGTCTCTAACGTTAAGCGCTCTCACATGGCAGGGTGTGTGTGTGTGTGTTTCTGAATCTGTATTTCTGTGAGTGTGTGACTACGTGCATGTGTGACTACCCACCCATGAGGATCTTGTCCTTGGAGAACTCCAGTTCCTTCATGGTGACCAGGTCCAGGCCATCCACCGCTGCTTTCAGGGCCGCCTGGTTCACGAGGTTCTCCAGCTCCGCCCCAGTGAACCCCACCGTCCCCCTGGCAATGATTTCTGCGTTCACGTCTGAATGAACAGAGACAAAAGGAGGCTAATGTCAGTCCAAAACAGTGGGCTCTTTCATGCAGGAATTCAGGGGGGCAGCCGTGACACCAAGTGATTGGAACCTCTCAATGAGGCTGCTAGGTTTACCATGGCTAAAATACATGAGTCAGTTGATATACTGTCTAAGCCAGGGGTTTCAAACCTCTCCTCCGGGAACCCCAGCCACTCCATGTATTTGAACTATTCCACAGCTAGCACACCTGATTCAACTTGTCAACTAATCATCAAGCCCTTCACTAGGTGAGCTAGTTCAGGGCTACAACTAAATTGTCAAACATCTGGGGATCCCCGAAGAGAGGTTTGAAAACCGCTAGTCTAAACAACCGATTTGAAACCTACTAGGATCCACTTTGATCTTCTGAAGGTACCAGTTGAGGATCTCTGTGCGTCCTTTCACGTCGGGCCGAGGGACCGTCACCTGCATGTCAAACCTCCCCGGTCTTATCAGCGCACTAACAAGAACAGGAGTAATGGGTTAATGATTCCATTGCTGACAGGTTGTATACATTTAGAACAAGGCAACTGCTCCAATCTCAAGTGTGTCAATGACAAACGCATTCTACAATCAAATGAAAAGCTGCTCTGTCAATGGGGCAAGCTTAAGAAATCTATTCAATCTGTAAAGCTGAAGGGTTACAGATTCCGCTCTATAAATTTACAGCAAATTTTCGATTGAGCCGACATGCAACCTGAACCGTGAATGCAGTCTCTGCTAAAGCGGGAATATTGTCTTTAAAATGTAAATCACGCTCTTGAACTGAACTTCAGTGATGCAGATTGAATAGAGCCCTGGGGAGGTGCTCTATTTTCGACTCCATTCAAAATGGGTTTGTTCCATTTACACCGCTTTTTTCCGGTCCCATGACCAGCTCTCAAGGAGAGAACTTTGAGGAGGATCATGGCCAAAGGCAGCATCTGATCTCTGGGCACATGGGAAGTGTAGTTCCCCCTGTGCAATTTGCTTCAGTTAAAGGGGCAAACAGTAGTTGCTACATCCATTTTCGGACACATTAATTTAACGTATCCACTGATTTTTGAAGAATATAACTTATGCCGCTTAGTTCAAATGTTGTACCCCATCAGAAACCAAAATATAAGCTTGCTGGGGAGAACGCTTTTTATCGTTTCAACTGCTGATTGCCGCTTTAAAGAGATACTTCAGGACTTTGCCAATGAAGCCCTTTATCTACTTCCCCAGAGTTTGATGAAAACGTGGATACCATTTTGATGTCTCACCGTGCACTTTGAAGGAAGTTGCTAGCTAGTTTTAGCGCAATTCCTAACTAGCACAATGACCGGAAGTCTATAGTAACTGTTAACATTGGCTCGCAAAACTACCTCCAACTTCCTTCAGACTGGATGCAGACATAAAAATGGTATCCATGAGTTCATCTGACTCGGGAAGTAGATAAAGGGCTTGATTGCCAAAATCCCGAAGTATCCCTTTAAGCACCAGCCTTATTCCCATGTGACCCACATTTCATGTGTGGTTTTGCATCTCTGAGCTGCTGAAATCCAGCAGTGTAAAAGCGACCCGTTGAACCATTAAGACTTGGCGGCCAGCCAGTCAGCCAGATCCTGACAAAGGGACCAAGTCGACTGGCTGGTGAAAAGCCCATAGAAACACCAGTTACTACACACTGTAAACATACTTATCCAAAGCCTCTGCAAAGTTTGTAGCGCCAATAACGATGACCCCTTCATTTGGTTTGAACCTGTAAAATATCAACACATTGAATAACGACCACGCAAGCCTTGTGATTAGCAACAGGGAAACTTAAGTCCAGCTTAATTTATCAAATTCGCCGATGCAACATATATATATATATATATTCAGAATTTTTCTTACCCATCCATCTCTGCCAGTAGCTGGTTGATGGTCTGTCTGGAGTAGGGGTGCATTGGTGACTCAATCCGCTTTCCCCCCACACTGTCAAGCTCATCAATGAAGATAACACAAGGTGCATTGGCTTTTGCCTCTTCTGCAGACCAAACAGAGGGAAAGATATTTATTTAGGAGGTTTCTTGATAGCTTCCTTTGCTCAATTCTTCTCGTTTGTGGACACTGATCAGAAAGGACTTGATAGGTGAAAGTCATGTGGTGGAAACCTCTCAAGTCCTTTCAGCTATCATCAAGAGTGACAGGGTGTAGGATGGTCAGTCAGTGAATTAACACAGCTTTTCATCTTTCCTGGGACTTACTGAAGAGGTTCCTGATGCGGCTAGCTCCAACACCAACAAACATTTCGTCAAATTCAGATCCCGAGGCATAGAAGAAGGGGACGTCGGCCTCCCCGGCTACAGCCCGAGCCAGGAGAGTCTTCCCTGTTCCCGGGGGGCCGATCAGGAGGATGCCTGACAGAACGAGAGAGGCCACAAATGAGCACAACATGGATACATTGAAGGAATGAAGCAATGGGTAAAGGGAAGACCCCTACAGATCGGGGTGCAAGAAATAAGTAGAAGGAAAGAAGCTTGTGTGAGCTGGCGCTGGATCCTGTTTCTGTAGCGTGAGGCAGCTTGATATACAAGTACACCCTCTGGACAGGACGCTAGTCTATCGTAAGGCCTTATCCTAAAACAGATCTCCTTAATGCTGAGTGCCAAGCAGAGACGCACCAGGTCCCATTTTTATTGTCTTTGGTAAGAGCTGCTGTCTTTTGTTTTGTTCTTGGCCTCAGCCGGGGATCGAACTCCCAACATTACAATCTTACAGCAGACACTAACTTCAAGGCAATAGCATATTCTAAACATTTACAGAAAGACAGACCAACAGACTACCTTTAGGCAGCTTCCCTCCCAGCACAGTGAACTTCTGGGGGTTCCTGAGGAACTCGACCACGTCCTGCAGTTCGTTCTTGGCCTCCTCCGCCCCCTTGACGTGCTCAAACGTCACACTCTTCACCTGGACTGGGTCCACTTGCGAGTCCAGGCCTGATGTGGTGCGGAACCTCACTGTACAGGACAGACCCACAGCAACTCAGTCAGACCAATGACAACACCTGGGAATCTCTATTCATCATGGAAACAATGCTAGACTATAATTTGCCATGAACTATTGTTTTTGCTCATACCACTTTCATCTTCCATACAAATGAATTGAAATAACCATTTACTATTCAATCATTCATTGTTTAATAACCAAAGGTTACATTTCTGCTAAATAGTCCAGCTAATTCCAGACAGCTGACTGATAATTAAAAATATATTTTTCAGCATGATGAGGCAAACAGCAGCACTTACAACTATTGCTCTTGATGAAGAAGCACAACACAAAAATCACAATAGGGTGATTCATGCAAGCGTAGGAATTGAATTGAAAACAAACCAGCATCAGAAAAGGAGCCTTTACCCGAGAGAAACGGGGTTCTTGACAGGCCGTAGATTCCCACGAGGAGGAGGACCAATAGAATCAGCCTGGTCCTCCTTAGTGAGTCTGTCAATGGAAGATAGAAATATATAAATGTGATACTTCCAAGTGATTTAGTTCAACTCCGCAGTGCCACCTTGTGATCACTTCGTGGAACTGCTAGTAGTGACCATGGGCTTAGTGCTTCACTGTAACTGGCAGTCATGATTGAAAAATCTGCTAGGAGCAAAGGTATGGTTCAAATGAGCTGTCTACACTTTAAAATATTTCTCAAAAAAAGGGTCAATCTACATCACATGTTTTACTTTGAAAATAATCATATTTACCTATTAATTCTTGAAGAATATAACTTACAAATGCCTCATGAGCTTAGTTCAACTGCCGTACGCCATCAAAACGCAAAATATAAGATTGTTTAATTCCATTGTTTACAAACAATAATTGTAAAAAATGTATAGCCTCAAAACATTGTCAAAACTATAATGTTGATGTCATGGATGGTCAATCATTGCATCTTTAGTCTATGAATTTGAGTGGTTACATTTCTCCAGCCCCATCCCTCAGCTGTTTACTAAAAACAGTGGCGGGGTGTCTGCTTTGTTATTGTTTCAACTTTGTCCCTTTTATAAAATGTTTTATTAAAATTTAAAAAACTTCCTGTTAGTCACTCTAGGAAGGGCATAATGCTGAGAGACTAAGAAGTAAATGTATTTATGTGATGTATGAAGAGAGTTGTGCGACGTGCCTTGTGTCCTCTGAGTGAAGGCCTGGGACTTCATGAAACCCTCTGTGAAGCCAGACTTGAAAGCATCTTGTTGGTCACCTGGCAGGTTCTTCAACTTTACCACTTGGTCAAGACTCTCTGCCTCTGGGGCCTTGTCTGGTCTCAGGAGGAGACCCTGTGACAGTGTGTGCGTGTTGTGAGAGAGTGGGAAAGAGAGCATAATGTATGCGTGTCAGCAGGTTAGTATGCGAGAGAAAAAGAGGGGGGGGAAGAGGTTGAATATGAAACAATGGGATTAATGGTCACAAGACATAAAAATGGGTCTTTCCACGTGAGGGAGCGCAGTTAAAAAATAAAATAGAAAGTGAAAAATTGTCCACTACACCATAAAGAACAAGGACTACTGCCACAGAGAGATTGGGTTTTGCCTATGAAACTAACTCTAAAACGATGTTACAATTTTATAACATATCCCAGTAAAGTCCATCTTCACTTTGCAGGGAAACAAACATTTAGTGTGTTCGGTAAAATTGAAGACAACCGAACAGATACAGTGGGTTCATGCCAAACTCTGTCCAAGAGGACATTTGGAGAGTGGATGTGTGACTTATGTAGTGTAACACTGGCTGACCTTCATGAAGGTTGTGGTGTACCCCTCTGGTTCCGCCGGCCCCACGTAACCAGACTGCACACGTCTGCTCTTCCTCAGAGTCTTGAAGCCTCGGTTCTGGACCCTTACTGAGTGAGAGAGACCAAACAAAATTAATTTCACTATGGTGTGTCACAGGGGGGAAAATATCACTTTTTTAAGGGGGGGGGGGGGGGGGGGGGGGGGGTGTTTCACTTCCGGACCAATGGAATGCTATAAAATGTGGAAACTACCCTAACCCAAGACACCCAGTATTGCAAAACAAACAACGCGAGGTAGGTCAGGATCTTGGAATGTGGTTTGTCCCAGAACATCTAATAGTGTAGAGCCCTGTGTTTTGCGCAAATAAAGTGGTAATCCTAACTGACCTAAAACAGGGAATTTTTACTAGGATTAAAATGTCAGAAATTGTGAAAAACTGAGTTTACATGTAGTAGGCTAAGGTGTATGTAAAATTCCAACTTCTACTGTATGTATGTAAAAAATATATGTTGGATTGGAAATGAAGATAATTACATTGATGGAAGCACCAATCTGCAATATTAAAGCTGATCCACCCCTTAAAATACAATTTTTAAAACAGTTAACACTACTACATGCCATATTATGTTAACGTGATGCAGCCTAGACTCCCAGTGCAGACTAGTGGAGTAGGCACTAGACAACGACCTATAATCAGCTAAGCCGATATTGGCCTTTTCTAGTCCCTTCACATAGGAAAACTGCTGCTATGCCAGCCGCCACTGTACAATGTGGAGGAATGTCTAGCTGGGAAAATCAGCAGCAAGCTAGTTCATTCTTCAACAGAAAGGTACAGTATTGAGAAAGAAATGAATTTACACCGTGACCAATTTGTTGCAAATATTAGTTTAGTTTCATTCACTAATAATGCTTGCAATAAGCTAGCTAAGCAGATAGCTATGTCACCTGTTAGCAAAAATTACAATAACTAACCCTTTCATCTGTGGTTTTAGCTAGCTAGCTATATTAGCTACTATGCTAGCTAGCCAAAATATCAGATGGCAACAAGCCATCTGACTTGCGGTGTAACGTTAGCTATTTGCTGGTGTGCTGATCTGAACTAGAGGTCGACCGATTAATCGGAATGGCCGATTAATTAGGGCCGGTTTCAAGTTTTCATAACAATCGATTTCCAATGATTTTTTTAATTCAATGTTTTTACTTTTTTTGTATACCTTTTATTTAACTAGGCAAGTCAGTTAAGAACACATTCTTATTTTCAATGACTGCATAGGAACTGTGGGTTAACTGCCTTGTTCAGGGGCAGAACGACATATTTTCACCTTGTCAGCTCAGGGGTTCAATCTTGCAACCGCACAGTTAACTAGTCCAACGCTCTAACCATTGCACTCCACGAGTAATCTGCCTGTTACGCGAATGCAGTAGAAGCCAAGGTAAATTGCTAGCTAGCATTAAACTTATCTTATAAAAAAAACAATCAATCATAATAACTAGTTATAACTACTAATCCAGTTTAGCAGGCAATATTAACCAGGTGAAATTGTGTCATTTCTCTTGCGTTCATTGCACGCAGAGTCATGGTATATGCAAGTTTGGGCTGCCTGGCTCATTCCGAACTAATTTGTCAGAATTTTATGTAATTATGACGTACATTGAAGGTTGTGCAACGTAACAAGGATATTTAGACTGATGGAATGGTTCCGTATTTCACTGAAATAATAAACGTTTTCTTTTCGAAATGATAGTTTCCGGATTTGATCATATTAATGACCAAAGGCTCGTATTTCTGTGTGTTATGTTATAATCAAGTCTGATTTGATAGAGCAGTCTGAGCAGCAGCAGGCTCGTTATCATTCATTCAAACAGCACTTTTGTGCGTTTTACCAGTAGCTCATTGCAAGCACAGCGCTGTTTATGACTTCAAGCCTATCAGCCTAATGGCTGGTGTATCCAATGTGAAATGGCTAGCTAGTTAGCTGGGTGTGCGCTAATACTGTTTCAAACGTCACTCGCTTTTAGATTTGGAGTAGTTATTCCCCTTGCGCTGCAAGGGCCGAGGCTTTTGTGGAGCGATGCTTCGAGTGTGGCTGTTGTCGATGTGTTCCTGGTTCGAGCCCAGGTAGGGGCGAGGAGGGGGACGGAAACTATACTGTTACACTGGCAATACTATAGTGCCTATAAGAACATCCAATAGTCAAAGATATTTGAAATACAAATGGTGGAGAGAGAGTCCTATAAATACTATATTAACTACAACCTAAAACCTCTTACCTTGGAATATTGAAGTCTCATGTTAAAAGGAACCACCAACTTTCATATGTTCTCATGTTCTGAGCAAGGAACTTAAACATTAGCATTTTTACATGGCACATATTACTTTCTTCTCCAACACTGTTTTTGCATTATTTAAACCAAATTGAACATGTTTCATTATTTATTTGAGGCTAAATAGATTTTATTGATGTTTTATATTAAGTTAAAATAAGTGTTCAGTATTGTAATTGTCATCATTACTACTACTACAAAAAAAACAACAACAACTCGGCTGATTAATCGGTATCGGCATTTTTGGTCCTCCAATAATCGGTATCGGCGTTGAAAAATCAGAAATCGGTCGACCTCTAATCTGAACAGCCGCAATCATATCCGTAAATTGACCGTTTATAGTCAGATTACAGGCGTGACATGCTGGAGTGATGCTTCTACAGAAATGTTGATCAGTAGGCTAATACAAGTCCCAAATGGAAGGGAAACAGATTGTCATCTATAGCACCATAGATTCCACTGATCAGCCAAAACAAGCTCAATAATTCAATGCATGCAGACACTCCTATTTAATATGCATTCACCTGTAAGAAGGCCTATGCCGTCTTAATTTACACAGTTTATCAAGAGATTTACCATTCAAATAACAATGACGTATACTGAACAGAAATATAAACGCAACTTGTAAAGTGTTGTACCCAAGTTTCATGAGCTGAAATAAAATATCCCAGAACTGTTCCATATGCACAAAAAGCTTATTTCTCTAAAATGTTGTGCACAAATGTATTTACATCCCTATTAGTGAGCCTCTCTCCTTTGCCAAGAATCCAGCCACCTGTCAAGTGTGGCATATCAAGAAGCTGATTAAACAGCATGAAATAAAAAGCCACAGATGTCTCAAGTTTGCGGGACATTGGCATGCTGACTGCAGGAACGTCCAAGAACTATTGCCAGATAATTTAATGTTAATATCTCTACCATAAGCTGCCTCCAATGTTATTTTAGAGAATTTGGCAGCACGTTCAACCAGCCTCAGACCATGTCTAACGGCAGCCCAGGACCTCCACAGCTTCTTCACCTGCGGTGAAACTGAAGAGTATTTCTATCTGTAATAAAAGCCTTTTTGTGGGGGAAAACTCATTCTGATTGGCTGGGCCTGGCTCCCAGTGGGTGGGCCTATGTCCTACCATGCCCACCCATGGCTGCACCCCTTGCCCAGTCATGTAAAATCTATAGATTAGGGCCAAATTTATTTATTTCAATTGCCCAATTCCTCCTATTAACTAAATCAGTAAAATGTTTAAAATGTGTGCATTTTGCTATATATTTTTATTCAGTATTGTTAGATTGGTAAAAACTAAGTCAAATGTATAGTTTGATTAGAAAATTCCCATGAGGGTTGCTGGGTCCATTCCACAGATGAGGACCACAGTTATGGTTCCTTACCAGGCCAGTACTGGAGCTCTGAACAGACGACTTGTAGAGGACTCTGGTTTGGTCTGTGGAACATAGGCAATCCAAAAACACCCAACTTTGCATTTGACAACCCTATGGAAATTAATACAAAAAGGTCAACATAAGATTACCACAAATACACAAGTGTTAATGACTGCTTGTGATAATATTACTGCAAATATACCACCATTCCTGATACACAAAGGAAACTGTTGAGAGTGAAAACACAGCAGTGTTGCAGTCCTTGACACAAACCGCTATGCCTGGCACCTACTACCACACCACGTTCAAAGGCTCTTACATTTTTGTCTTGCCCATTCACCCTCTGAATGGCACACACATAATCCATGTCTCAATTGTCTCAGGGTTTAGCAATCCTTCTTTAATCTGATTATCTACACTGATTGGATTTAACAAGTGACATCAATAAGGGATCATAGCTTTCACCTGGTCAGTTGTCATGGAAAGAACAGGTGTTCTTAATCTTTTGTATACTCAGTGTACACCCAACCACAAACCTCCTCACCATGTTTGTTGTGGAAGAAAGATTCTGCGGAGACATGGGACGTCCTCCATCTTGAGGTGGCTGGGCCGTCCTCCGAGCCCAGTGAGGGCAGTAACCTGTTCAGCAGCTCATCCAACTGTCCCACCCTCAGGTCTGATAGACCCAGGTCCCTCAGGTTCACAGCGGGCTGTGGGGACAGGAAGTCAGTGTGAAGGACACAACTGTAATAATGACATAGCGTTAGCTAGCCTGGTCCCTGATCTGTTAGTGGTGTGTGCATAGCCAACTCACGACCACAGGGGTTGCCTTTTGCAACCCGTACCCTAGCTTACTGTTCCCTCATTTAATAGTAATTGGAATTTAAAGGGGGTGGTCAAAGGTAGCACCATTTGGTAGATAATTTGGTCTGATGGCAATCCAGTACAGTATGATAGAATATAGTAAAAAGATGGCTATAGAATAAAGTCATGAGATCAAGGCTAAGTTGAACCCTTTGAACTGAAATGGGGCTACATAACTAATGTCCTAAGAGGCTGAAATAGCACGTATGTTGGCACTCATCCAAGTGAAACACAAGATAGTACTCAATGCTGGGGACCTATGTTATGTATAAGCCCTTGATCATGAATCAGTTTCATTACATTACACATAAGAGTCATTGGACAAAGGCATCTTCTGTACAGGGGAGTTTTGTTAAGAGCCCCAATGCTCAATTTGAACATTAACACGTGTCGCTTACGGAATGGTTTTGGAAGCATATATCAGCGAGAAATCATACATTTAAATTGATACACACCTTGATAGGGTTAGTGTTCCGACATTGCCATAATCTCCATGTTACAGCGCTTGTTTATTGAAAACAGACAAGAAGACCTGTGCTAATTAGTCATCTAGCATGCTCCGAACACCTGTGTGTGAGCATAACACGGGCAGTGTAGCAGAAATGTAGTTGTCAGATGGAGGCACCCATAGCTGTATGGATCTGTGCAAAACTGCTACAGTAAGAGTATATTTTTTATTTTAAGGATTCTTTTCTACCTGAAGAAAGATAAGGACCATATGCTTTAAAAAAGCCACACCGCAAGTGATGACTACTGACGTTTCTAAACATTTTAACAAAGAGACGGGATTGTAGATCACGTGAGCTAGTTGTGGGCAAAGCTAATGGCTGAAAACTGTAGGGAGTGGGCAGAATGCCGCCTCGAGTTTGAGAGTTAGTTATGTATATGTTGTTCCATGCTATTAATATTCAAGGTCGTTGTCTAGCAGTGATGTGGGAGTGTCGCCACCTATGTAAGCCAGGCTAAGAAATTATGTGCTGCTGCATTTGTAAGGGACTTTCCTCAGGCCGAGTTACAACAGATAATGAAAGTTCTCTTGTACGAGCCCAAACATCTGCAAATATGTTTGACTCCAGCGGCCATGATGATCTCTAGCCAAATGACGAGGAAAAATAACACCAGCACATTGGAGTACTGTGAGTGAGATATCTGCAATGAAGCTGATATCTGCAATGAAGCTGTAGTGGCCAAGTATCATGATAATGATACGTTTAGTGAAAGTCACACATTATATCTTTAACCTCAACATAGACACGTGTTCGCTTGCGGAGCTACGCCAAGCCCGTAAGATCTGGTAGCACTATACACACACGATGGGTGTATTCATTACCCATTCTGTTGCAAAACAGGTTTTTTTTTTTAAAGGAAGCAAACGGAACAAAATGGGGAGATACCTACCTGAATTTGTCCCATTGAAACATTTTTTTTAGACTAATGATTACACCCCAGGAGTAAAAAACAAAAAACCTTTTATGCATGTTACACATTAGTCAGTCCAAAGTCAAACTGGGGCTCCTGAGGATAGTGTATGGGGTTTGGGCTAGTTGTGTAGCTAAGCTGCTTTCATGCAAGCTACAGCGCGAAGGTTGACACAGCTTGTGTAAATTGAGAGGCTTCTCCAGTCAGAGGGAGAACTGCAACAGTGTTTCGCCAGAAATAGGCAGAGGGTATAACAAGAGGAATCCCTTATAACTGTTTACCACGAAGTAGGCTTATTTTATGGGCAAGACTAAGGGGACTTTTCTAACCAGCATCCTATTGATAGCCTGACTAGCCAAAATCTATGACTGACCCTTACCTTAACCAAAGCCCTAACCTTAATCCTAACCTAATTTTAATTGGAAAATAAAATATTACAGACCTGCCAACCCTGTCCAACTTTTTAGAGTACCCGATGCAAGCAGCAAATTGGAGATTCAACACGCGCTCAGCACACGCCGAATTGGGGATCCCTTTTGCCACTGCACGCTCATGCACGCACTGTTTGAGAGTCTGATTGCAATTATAGAAATGCACCAAATCAAGTCCATAAAAGGTTGGAATACTTGACGGCATTCCATTTACACATATGGTAAAAGTCACTAACAAGATCTAATTAGAAACACAGAAAGGGCCTTTATTCTTGGAGTTTATTAAAACATTTATTAAACAAATAATAATGGGGCGGCAGGTAGCCTAGTGGTTAGAGCGTTGAGCAGGTAACCGAAAGGTTTCTAAGATCGAATTTCCGAGCTGAAAATATACAAATCTGTCCTTCTGCCACTAAACAAGGCAGTTAACCCACTTAACTGCCTTGTTCTTAACTGACTTGCCTAGTTAAATAACAATGAAAAAAAATAAAACAAGTTATTTGTTTAGGTACAAAATGTACAAACGTCTTATCCAAGATTAAAAAAATATGTTTAAAGCAGAGCATCAGTATCAAATAAACATGTTATCCATAATACGAACGAAAAAGCTATGATAGGAAACAGTGGGTGAGAACAAATCTTCTGGAGACCTTCAAAATGTTCAGGAAATCATTTTCTCAACAGATTTGCCTGGTAGCTAGCAGATTTAACCTTACGCAGCAGGTCATCTGGGTAGACTTCTCTGTGGAAAACAGTTCCTCTGACAGCTTTACTGACTGGCTGCAATAACAAGGACTTGCTACATTAGCTGCTCATTTTGTTATTGCATGGGACCTATGCTTACTTGTTTTTCATGAGCACATGTGCTTAGACAAACCTCTCAAACAGGGCCAATCACTAAGGCCAGCTCACAAGTTTTGTTTTTTTTAGACACAGATCCGAATCAACACAAAGCAAAACCATTTTGAAAACAAAAACAAATGGTCACATCGACAGACTGCAAACTGGCTACACAAAGCATAAGTAGGCTACCGCAAAGCAGATCTGAACGCTGTTCGCTAGAAGAGTCTGCTGTTACTGCCTATGTGAAAGGCGCCTATTGTACAGTGCCTTGCGAAAGTATTCGGCCCCCTTGAACTTTGCGACCTTTTGCCACATTTCAGGCTTCAAACATAAAGATATAAAACTGTATTTTTTTGTGAAGAATCAACAACAAGTGGGACACAATCATGAAGAGGAACGACATTTATTGGATATTTCAAACTTTTTTAACAAATCAAAAACTGAAAAATTGGGCGTGCAAAATTATTCAGCCCCTTTACTTTCAGTGCAGCAAACTCTCTCCAGAAGTTCAGTGAGGATCTCTGAATGATCCAATGTTGACCTAAATGACTAATGATGATAAATACAATCCACCTGTGTGTAATCAAGTCTCCGTATAAATGCACCTGCACTGTGATAGTCTCAGAGGCCGTTAAAAGCGCAGAGAGCATCATGAAGAACAAGGAACACACCAGGCAGGTCCGAGATACTGTTGTGAAGAAGTTTAAAGCATGATTTGGATACAAAAAGATTTCCCAAGCTTTAAACATCCCAAGGAGCACTGTGCAAGCGATAATATTGAAATGGAAGGAGTATCAGACCACTGCAAATCTACCAAGACCTGGCCGTCCCTCTAAACTTCAGCTCATACAAGGAGAAGACTGATCAGAGATGCAGCCAAGAGGCCCATGATCACTCTGGATGAACTGCAGAGATCTACAGCTGAGGTGGGAGACTCTGTCCATAGGACAACAATCAGTCATATATTGCACAAATCTGGCCTTTATGGAAGAGTGGCAAGAAGAAAGCCATTTCTTAAAGATATCCATAAAAAGTGTTGTTTAAAGTTTGCCACAAGCCACCTGGGAGACACACCAAACATGTGGAAGAAGGTGCTCTGGTCAGATGAAACCAAAATTGAACTTTTTGGCAACAATGCAAAACGTTATGTTTGGCGTAAAAGCAACACAGCTCATCACCCTGAACACTGTCAAACATGGTGGTGGCAGCATCATGGTTTGGGCCTGCTTTTCTTCAGCAGGGACAGGGAAGATGGTTAAAATTGATGGGAAGATGGATGGAGCCAAATACAGGACCATTCTGGAAGAAAACCTGATGGAGTCTGCAAAAGACCTAAGACTGGGACGGAGATTTGTCTTCCAACAAGACAATGATCCAAAACATAAAGCAAAATCTACAATGGAATGGTTCAAAAATAAACATATCCCGGTGTTAGAATGGCCAAGTCAAAGTCCAGACCTGAATCCAATCGAGAATCTGTGGAAAGAACTGAAAACTGCTGTTCACAAATGCTCTCCATCCAACCTCACTGAGCTCGAGCTGTTTTGCAAGGAGGAATGGGAAAAAATGTCAGTCTCTCGATGTGCAAAACTGATAGAGACATACCCCAAGCGACTTACAGCTGTAATCGCAGCAAAAGGTGGCGCTACAAAGTATTAACTTAAGGGGCTGAATCATTTTGCACGCCCAATTTTTCAGTTTTTGATTTGTTAAAAAAGTTTGAAATATCCAATAAATGTCGTTCCTCTTCATGATTGTGTCCCACTTGTTGTTGATTCTTCACAAAAAAATACAGTTTTATATCTTTATGTTTGAAGCCTGAAATGTGGCAAAAGGTCGCAAAGTTCAAGGGGGCCGAATACTTTCGCAAGGCACTGTACAATAGGCGCCTTTCACATAGGCAGTAACAGCAGACTCTTCTAGCGAACAGCGTTCAGATCTGCTGGCACTTTAGAGCACACTGAATGTCCATCTTATGTTCGCTAACATTAGCTTGAAACAATTAGTGTTTACCTTTCCACAACACATGGAGTCGAAATGGGATTTGTCCATGTGTTAACGTACAGCTGACAGTCGGCAAACTCAGCATCACAACAAACAGACACGGGGTAGCTACGCCGAATAATGATGTATTAATCTCCATGTCCATTTACACAAACTCCGTACATGTCTGTGTGTTGCAGCTCGAGAATCGGGATGCTAGATTTAATCAGGGGATACATTTTTTATTCAAATTGAAAAAATATATATGTATATATTTTTTTAAACAGGCCAGTTTCATTTCTGCGTACTTTTAACTCGGATGTCGTACATGGACAGAGAATTGCGTAGTTGGTACGCAAAATGCGTGCATGTTGGCAGGTCCGGAAGTCAGCCAAGTCCCCTTAGTTTACCTCTGTGAGCAGCGGGTCCTGCTCTGGTGTGACATCTTTTTGCAGACCCTGGACAGAAGCTGTTGCCTTGGAGCTGGCTGAATTCTTCAGGGAATGAAGCGCATTGATGAGTTGGCCAATGAGTTGACTTGTTACCTAGGAGACAGACCAGAGAGATGGAGACATTGGAAATTCATGAGACATACATGACTTGTGTTGGCATATTGTTCTGATAAACAACAGTACTGGTGTGGATAACTGTCAAGTTGTAGGCTATGCATCTACGTACTACTAGTCAGTAGCTTCCCTATAACGTTAACCAACTGACCTGTTTTGACATCTGGGGATATTCATTTATACTGTGTTAAACATTTTCTACATTCTCATGCAATTGACAGAGTGGTCGGTTATGACATCAGTATTGTCATTCACAGGCAGGTGCAAGTCAAGCTATGC
Organism: Oncorhynchus mykiss; assembly: GCF_013265735.2. Classification (NCBI taxonomy): domain Eukaryota; kingdom Metazoa; phylum Chordata; class Actinopteri; order Salmoniformes; family Salmonidae; genus Oncorhynchus; species Oncorhynchus mykiss. The sequence goes on from NC_048579.1 coordinate 23,241,510, forward strand.
AAAAAAAAAAAAAAAAATCAAGCTATGCTGTAACCGCAATAGCTGGATTATACAATTGATTGATATTATACTATGGCATAACCAAATAACGTTTGTCAGCTAGTTGGCTAACTAGTTAACCTAACGTATATTACAAGCTAACGTTAGTTAACTAAATACTGTAGCTTGAAATAAACTAGCTAACGTTGGCTAGCTGGCCAATTTAACTTTGTCGTTACTAGACTCACTACGCTAGTTGGGAACTACGTTAACTGGCTAGTTGGCTAGCTACGAAGTGCTGAAGTTGGTGGCTAACTAGATAACCGTCTGGTGCGGTGGACCAGCTGGTGACAGCTAGCTAATGCTAACTTGTACCTCATTGTTAGCATTATAGCCTGGTCCACCAGGCTAGCTAGCTAAATAAGCTTGTTAAGATAACTAGACATTTAGACTTACGGCTAACTTAAATATATAACTTTAACAGCTAACTACATGTGTTGTCGCTTATATCTAGATAATTTAGTTAGCTGCTAGCACTTTCAAGCAGCTAGCTAACGTAGCTAGGTTATATCAGTCAGCTAACGTTAACAGTAGCTAACTATGATAGCTAATCACTGTGAGTGTCAACTGCTTTACCTGTGGCTGGAACGTCGTCGAGAAAGAAAACATTATCACAGCAACTTGAGGGTTGGTATGTGAAGACAGACCCTCAATGTTACTGAATATACCAACTCCTCCTGGGCACGGTCCTTTTTTTCTCTCCTGTGACTCAACTAGGTACTTTCTGATGAAAATGGCTTCTCAAAGGTCAACAACGTTAAGTGACGCACGTCTGTAAGAAATTACTACCGGTTGGAACCAACGATGTATATAAACCTTGGATAGCGTTTGCCACCGGTGGAATAAACAAACATACAATCAATAATACAGTAGAAAAATCTATATACAGCATGTGCAAATGAGGTAGGATAAGAGAGGTAAGGCAATAAATAGGCCATGGTGGCGAAGTAATTACAATATAGCAATTAAACACTGGAATGGTAGGATGTGCAGAAGATGCATGTGCAAGTAGAGGTTCTGGGGTGCAAAGGAGCAAGATAAATAAATAAATACAGTATAGGGATGAGATAGAATGAATGTGCTATTTACAGATGAGCTATGTACAGGTGCAGGGATCTGGGAGCTGCTCTGATAGCTGGTGCTTAAAGCTAGTGAGGGAGGTAAGAGTATCCAGATTCAGAGATGTTTTAATTTAATTTAGCTTGCATAATATAATTAAAAGGTATGTATTAAGGTGTTTGTAATAGAATAACTTGGTAGACAATAATACATGCATTTCTATACCTTCCCCCCAAAGAATTACAACAGTGGGGGAGTGCCAATATGGATATCTAAATCATTGTTGGAACATGATTATGTCATGCTTATGCAGCATTCAAAACAACTGGGAACTTGAAAAAATACGAGGTCAAATCATGACGTCAGTGATCTTCAGGTGGGAAAGTCGGAGCTCTAGAAAGGGGTCCGAGTTCAAATCGAGTGCCCAGTTGTTTTGAACGTACTGAAGTCGGATGTCGGAGATTTCCGAGGTCCCAGTTGTATTGAACTCGATGGAAACATTAAATTCCGGTACAATTGTATAAATGCCGACAGACAACTTGTTTGTTCGACATGGTGGGATATTTCTGTGGTCAGAAAATGAATTATGCGAGAAATGGCAGAGGAAAAGCCTTTATGCCCAAATATTGATATAACAACCATCATATCGAAATAAATGTATGTTGTGTGGTCGTCCCACTCACTACAACTCGGGAAATCATGCAGTTTATTAGGCTACATATAAAATAAGTTATGATGAACCGGGTGGTGAATGTGCCAGGTGATGAGCTTGATGCTTCTTTCCAATAAATATTGAGGATATTATTCCGGGGACATGATGATCGATGCTTGGCTGCTGTTTGACAACAACAAATAATTATCCATAATAATCTCATTATGTAGATAGCCTACACACACTGTATCTGCAGGATGTTGGCTAGAGCACATGCACCCTCACCCCCAAACTACTTCCCCCGGCTATGGTGCCAAGACCAGAGTGGGCACATTTGCAAAAATAACGCAACAGTATTTGTGACAAAACCATAGGTAGATTTTAAAATGTGATGGAAACTCATTTAACTTGTATTTTTCATTCGGTACATGGGAATATATCAAAAGTTATTTTTATGTGCATTACGCCATCACACACAGCCTTTTATCCGCAAAAAGTCCGTTTGATGGAAACACATCTCTGTTGGGAAATACACATTGTTTTATGTAGATTTAAGAATATTCGCATGAAAATCTGTCGCATAATGGATGGAAACTTAGCTACTGACACTCACTCAAATAGCCCATATCAGCAAAAATGTTTTAGATTGGTAAATTAGTCTAGCCAGCTATCTAAACTTGTAGTAATCATGATCAAATTACCGACCGGGTAGCCCCCATTTATTTTGTTAGTCACTCTCAAAACTGCAAATATTTCTCTTCAGGCTCCATCCACACTATGGCAAAACGTGTAGAATTGTGCAGGTTAGCGTTTTTCGTCGTGAATCAGTGATGGTCACTGGCTGGAACAGCCACAAAGTCATCCATTTTAAATCTAACCCTAACCTTTACCTTAACCACACTGCTAACACTAATGTCTAATTCTAAACTTAAATTAAGACTAAAAAAGCAACAACAACAGAAAACGTGATATTTTTTTACAGTATTGCCTATTTTGATTTTGTAGCTGGCTTGTGGAAATTGCTCACTTCTACTTCTGCATCCAGGACAAGACTTATCCCAATAAACATCAACTGGCTATACTTGCAGGAAATTAGCTGTAAGACTGACATTTTTTCTCTCTGCCCCATGGCAAAATGAGTAGAATTGCATGAAATGAGTTACACTATTGCAAAATCTTCTCTCCTTCCCATGGAAGGGGGGGGGGGGGGGGGCAGTTAAACGTATTTGCTTACTTGCTTAAGGCCCCCAAAGGCTACTGCCAGCTGCGACTGCATGTGCGGGTGAGGATGTGGGTATTGCAGACCCCTATAAAGTTACCCATCCCTTTGTCTAGAGGGTATTTTTCATGTGTTAACATCATGCAGGAGAAAGGCAGCCATGAGGATACCCAGAACAGACAGATAGACAGAGAGAGAGAGAGAGAGGCCACAAACAAACAAGGTAAGATAGTGAGAAGTGCCTCTCCAAGCTCATAGAGTTGATGGTCTGAGTTGATGGTCTGTCATAGTGTGACTCAATTGCAATTATCAAATCAAATCGCATGTTATTTGTCACATGGGGGGAGCCTTTTGGACCTAGACTCTCGCTCAGTTACCACTTGCCGTGTGGTAGCAGAGAAAACAGTCTACAAAAAAGTAATATATGATCTCTGATGAAATGATAGCAGCTTGAGTCTAGAGGGTGTATTGTATGTGTTAACTTCATGCAGGAGAGAGGCAGCCATGAGGATATTTTATTTTGCATAATGTTGTAGAGTGGAGATAGATTTTTTGGTACTACAACTGTAGTATACCTTGAACAAATCATGTTGTTTCAAATCATACAGTATGTAGAGCAGTAGTAGTAACAACCCGACATAGGGGCAGTGAGAAAAATAGTACAAAATAGTTGTTTAATTGAATATATCCACATTAACAGTCACACTGGTATTCAGTATAGTATGAATGGCCATGACCCTATGACTGATTGGCCCATTTGTCTTTTCTCAAAAGTCACTATAAATTAGCATTCAAAGAAAGAAAGAAGAAATGCCTCTGGCTACTTCTCCAATGTTTCTCTTTTTTATTTTTTGCTAATAATGGAGAAGGTGCATAAAAATGGAGGAATTCAGATATGACATAATTGTTTGAGCACTATCCACAGACTTTTAAAACTATGGTTAATTGTGGCTATAAATCAGAACAATCTACTTTTTAATGTTTTCTAATTGCCAATGTCTTGGAGCAAGAATTGGGATAATGTATAGCGTGCTATTGTCAATACAAAAAATTGTGGTGGAAAGCACTGTACAATACAACTTAAGGTGTTTGTGGTAAGTACAGGCCACCATCTTTATGCACCTTTTGGCAATGTTTGCAACATTGTTGGCAACATTCATATTTTTTTATTTTATTTTTATTTTATTTTTATTAACAACAAATCAATACATAAAGCACATGAGGGAACACAAGCATACATAGATTACAAACAATGGACAATCGAGCTAGGGGGTACAATATCACATTACAATTACACAAGGACCTTAAGGGACATACACATACTTACAATTCTAACAGCTTTTTTGTTAGTAGAGCATTTAACCATCTTAAAATACAGTTCAATTTCTTTTTGTAGGGTACGAAAATGTGGTTTTCTGTTTGTAAATTTACATGTGTGAATATGAAATTTGGCCAGAAGAATAATGAAATGAATTACATAAAAATGTTTCAGCTTATTTCTATTGTATGTAAAGAATCTAAACAGTACATCTCTCCACAATAGTGTAAAATCTTCATAAATGTGTTCAATTATAAAGCTACTGATGTCTTGCCACAGTTTTCTTACATGCATACAATGCCAAAAAAGATGCAACACTGTTTCTGGGTGGTCATTACAAATGGAGCAATTTGAGTTGATGTTTTCCTTAAACTTCTTTATATAGTGGTTGGCAGGATAATATTTATGAATAATTTTAAAGGAAACTTCTTTAATTTTGTTAACAAGTAGGTATGTGTGTGGCAACATCCAACCTTTTTTCAAACAGATATTATCAATAAATCCATTCCAATAAGGCATGACACAACATCCTGCTGAAACAAGGTTCGTATCGCTCTGTTGTTGAATGGACCAAAAGAGAAACAAATCTTTCCTACTGATGAGTCAACAGGGACAATAGAAGGTAGGCTCTGAGGGTCAGGTCTTGACACGTTCCTGAATAACATAGCAACACCTGAGGGAATGGCATCTAAAACAATTGCAAAATCTTTAGGTGTTACAGGGACCTTGTAAAGTGATAAGAAATTAAGGACCACCATGACAAGAAAACCTGCCAATGAAAAGCAGAAAGTTTCACTGGAACTTTGTCAATATTATAATTGCAAAACAACATGAAGTTAAGGCCACCAAAAGTAGAGAAGACATGATGAGGAATACAATTCCAGATAGAAGTGGGTCTTCTTAGGAATTGTATTATCCAATTGATCTTAAAAGTACTATTTAAAGTAGTAAAGTCCAGAAAACTCAGTCCACCATTCTCATAAGTGTTCATTACAGCAGTTTTCCTAATGCAATGGGTACGGTTTCTCCAAAGAAAGTTGAAAAGCATCTGGTCTCTCTCCTTGCTTATTTTACTGTCAAGATATAAAGATAGAGCACCATATGTTAGTCTAGAGATACCTTCGGCCTTGGTTATTAGGACTCTACCTTTTAAAGATAAGTCCCTCATTGATTTAGCTTCTTCTGGGTTTTTTTTAATAAGAGGGTTAAAATTTAGTAAGCCTCTAGACTTCTGATCCTTTGTAATGGTTATGCCTAAATATGTAAGTTCTTATTTTACTGGAATACCATAATATGAAGGTGTCATACAATCTTTGACAGCTATGAGTTCACATTTATTAATGTTAAGATATAGACCAGACCTCTGGGAAAGGATTGTATCACATTGATCGATATGGGAATTTGGTTAGCGTCTTTCAGAAAAAGTGTAGTATCATCAGCCAGCTGGCTTATAATAATTTCTTTACCAGCTATGGAAATACCTTGTACAGGACTATTATTTAAAACATTTGCAAGAAATTGGGTGATTAATAAAAACAGGTACGGAGGGATAGGACAACCTTGCCTAATTCGTCTCTTTAACTAAAATCTAGGTGGGGTGCCATATTTCAATTTGATAGAGCTGTTAGCATTTGCATAGAGTCTTAATAGCCTTACAGAAAAAATCCCCAAAGCCAAGTCTCTCAAGGGAGTGGAAGAGAAACTGATGCTCTACTGTGTCAAATGCTTTATAAAAATCTAAAAATAATATGAAGCTATCCTCAGTTATTAGGTCTGAGTAGTCAAGTATGTCTAATACTAGTCTGACATTGTTAAAAATATGTATGTTCCTCGTGAAGCCAGACATTTCATCAATGATTGCATCCAGGACTTCTTTAATTATTTTTGCAAGTAGTAAGGCTTATAATCGTATAGTCATTATTAAGAAGACAGATTGGACGCCAGTTATCGATGAGCAGCACTTCTTTTTTAGGCTTAGGTATCAGCGTTATTAACCCCTGACTCATTGTAGGAGGGAGAACATTGTTTTTAATACTCTCTATGTTGGCAACATTCGTAACAAACAGCATTCAAAATATGTATGACGTAACATATTATTTTGATACTAGGTGTCCTACCCGTTGCCTGATGCCAATTATTCTAGAAGAGTAGCTCTAGAAATAAGATGGCCCAAAAACTCATTTGTATTCATTGATTAATTCATACATTTATTATTTGGTCAAATCTGCCTTTGAAGTGATCTGCATTTCAAGTGTTTATATTCGTATAGGCACTATCTTTGGCCACGAATAGTACAGGACCCCTATTTCTGTGAGCGGATTTCAAATTTCAAAACAAACCGCGCCTTGTCTTGTCTGTCAAGTTAGTGAAAATATTTGTGAAATAAAACTTCATATAGGTATTTTGAACTGTAACAGCTTACTAGTTTAATTGCATGCACGCTATTTGTTTTTAATTACTCTCAGGATGTATTCCCCTTGAAAAGTTGCAAAAGTTACGCTAACGTTAGCTTCTAGTAGGTGCCAACTATGGATGCGGGTGAAAAGCAGGGTGCGTGCTCCCTTTCCTGTGCAGATGGGAAGGTATCCGATATTCCAAAACCTGCCTCAATCGAAGACTTCGTTGTTTTGAAGCCCATCAGCCGTGGTGCCTTTGGAAAGGTTTACCTTGCACGGAAGAAAAGCAATGCACGCTTATATGCAATCAAGGCAAGTGATCAACATTTTACCACTGCAATGAATCTGCTCGAGAGCATTTAGAATTTGAAGTGGGGTGAACCATCAGTAACCGCTGTTAATGTAAAGGAGTTGGAAAGCATTTAACTTTTTTATATATTTTTTTATTTACCTAACTTACATTGACCTTTGAGGATAATAACACTTTACTGGCTATTCACTTTCCTCCAGGTGGTGAAGAAAGCAGACATGCGCGACAAAAATATGGCAGATCAGATGAAGGCAGAGCGGGACGCATTGGCCCTCAGCAAAAGTCCCTTTGTCGTGCACCTCTTCTACTGTCTCCAATCAGCAACAAAAGTGTATTTGGTATGTGGCCCTAAAAAATACAAATGACAACAGTGAGTGACGCATGTCCCTGACCTGACTTTGGTATATTGCCTCTGTACATGTTTATCCACAGGTGATGGAATACCTTATTGGAGGGGATGTGAAATCACTTCTTCACATCTATGGGTATTTTGATGAGGACATGTCAGTGAAATACATTTCAGAGGTGGCACGTGCTTTAGACTACCTCCATCGCCATGGAATCACCCACAGGTACTTTTATAACTACTCATCTTCAAAATATTTGTTTATTTCACATTTTAGTATAATTGAGTTTTGTATTCTGTTCAATCTTTTAGGGACCTAAAGCCGGACAATATGCTTGTGTCTAATGAAGGCCACATCAAGCTTACAGACTTTGGCCTCTCCAAAGTCAAGCTTGGCAGAGGTATGGGCACTATAGCGTACACTTAATTAACGCATCCATCTCCATCTGCTTGCAGGCTTTTGTTCTGTTTTACATTTTAATTCCTTATCCTCCCAGAATTGAGTCTTGCAGATATCATGACAACCCCATCTTTGGCAATGCCTAAACAAGATTATTTCCGCACCCCTGGTCAAGTCCTGTCTTTGATCAGCTCTCTTGGACTTGTGAGTAAAGTTAATTGTATTTAAATATGTATTCATTTAGAAAACATCAGTAATGATAATATGTGTGATATGATTGGTTTGTGCAGATACAGTACATTGTTTCCTATTGCCAGATTAAATATTTATTCTGTGCTCTCATCTCAAACACAGAACACGCCAGCAGTGGAGGGCAAGCGGGACAGCAGCGGCTCGGCTGTGTTTAGCCCTATGTCATGTGGGAAAATTGAACAGCGGAAAAACTCGCTCAGTTCACCCTTGATGAGACAGAAGGAATACCTGCGTTCCCCTGTCTGCCTTAGCCGGACTTTGGGTATGTCTCTTCAATTCTACCTCAGCAAACCACCCTGTGTTTCAGGTTTTCATCTTTATCTATAGAGGGCAGACTGGTCAGATATGTAGTCAAACCTGTCCTGAGGAGAAAGTGGATTCTGTTCCCTCAAACTGGTTCTAATCAGTCTTTGTTTTGTTTTTTCAGGACCCAACAGCTGTGTGTTCAGCCCATATGCTTTGGCCAAGAGCCTGACTCCCAGACTGCTCAAGTCCAGGAGGAGGTTTGACACCATGAGCACAGGCGGCAGCCAATCATGCAACTTCCCCTCCACCACTGACTCTGAGGGAGGTGTCAGCCCACTATGGGAGCTGGAGCAGGTCAAGCCAGTAGCAAATAAACATTTTGTTTTCAAATATCTGTATTTGTGGGTCATTAGAAGTTATGTATGTTGTATTCCGTTTTGTTATTGTATTCCGTTTCCTTTTCTAGAAGGAGATTGAGAACGTGCCATACCTATATGATAGGAATGCAAGTGGACAAACGGGAGGAAAGGTGACCTCTGATATTAGGATGCTGGGCCAGGGCTCTGCCCTGGCATCGTTGGACAACTTGGAACTACGTGGACAGCTCCACCAAGAACCCAGAACCGGAGAAGTGTCCAGGAAGGCCAAACGGGAACCCCATGTTGGAAAGAGGCTTCAGGGTGGGGCAGAGCAATCTGCCCCACCCAAGAAGCCTGAACTCTCTCAACCAATCAGAGGCAATGTTTCTGGAGCTGAAAGTATCTGTGCCACCAAAGGGAAACCAATGGAAGTCCAGTCTGGGGTAACCTCAGCAGTAAAGAGAGGGTTTGAGGAGGTGGAGAAAAGTCCTGAGCAGTTGGAATCGCTTTCCAAGAAGAGAGACTCGGAGTACCAGAGGTGTTCTGGGGTCCCAGAAGTGGCTTTGAAGTATCGTACTGGTCTGACCGGGGTGTTTGCCAATGTTCATTTGGAGGAGTTTGGATCTAAGGGTCAAGGGACTGCTAAAGGACCGGTTCCCAAACGCTCCAGTCCCATTGCTGTGTCTAAAAACCTCCTGTGTGAGTTGGATGACCTAGCAGAGGGGGTCTTTGTTGAGGGCGGGTCTTTTGGTGAAGACCATGAGCTGAGCAGCAGCCTGAGCATCGACTCTGAGGGGTCGGTTCATGAAATGTCCATCAATGTCAACAGCCCAACCCCAAAGTGGTCGACTCATAGTGCCAAAGAAGGGCATTTGGCATTGTTAGAGCTAGACAACAGCGAAATAATACCCAGTACCGCACAGCCACCCACCTTCGCTAGTATAGGAACAGCACTGCCGGGCAACATGCTCACCCTGCGAGGAGGCGTATCCAAACGCTCCTTCCTTGACAGAGTCCCTGAGCTGGACCCCAGCGTGACCAAGTCACCCTCGTTCCTCAAGCCCAGGAACGTGGTGGCCTTCCGGAGCTACTGCAGCTCCATCAACCGCTCCAACATGTCGTGGAACTCACGCCTCAGCCTGGGCTCAGTGGAGGCCATGGATATGGCTACCTCAGCCTCCTACCACAGTATGCCTGCTGCTGTCACACCAGTCCAGAAGAGACCCAACTCCAACAGCTCCCTCTATCAGGTAGATCTACTGAGTCGAGGCTCAGGTGTGATGGCTACTGGGCTACGTTCAAATGTATGACCTGAGTATAGCTATTTTTTTTTAGGGAACCTACATTACACAACACTGTTTTATCCCAGTTATTTATTAATTTGTTTTCTAATTTTAGACCCCACAGACGATGACAACATCCCACACTCCATTCAGGACCCCCAAGAGTGTCCGACGTGCTCCGGTACCTGTGGAGGGAGTACCAATTTTAGGCACCCCAGACTACCTAGCCCCAGAGCTGCTATTGGGGATACCACATGGTAAGAGATGACACTGGGGAGGGTGCCAGTGGGGGGGGATTCAAAATATTTCTGTATGCATGTTGGTATAATTTCTGTCATCTTAACAACTTTACATGAAGGTATAAATAAATGCCTGTTGAGAAAGCAAGTTCAGCAATTTTAACAGGCATTATTTTTTTAGTTTCAGGATATCTTAATTGTGGTAAGTTGATCGTAACCTTGCTAACTGCCAGGGAAATGCATGTGCTTTCAGCTTCCCTGCAATCACTGTCTAGTACCAGAGGAAATGGCTGCCTGATTCAATATTACGTGGATAGGTTGCAAAATGCCGGTTCTGATTCCCCATTGTAATTGCTGCTTCTGGCCCCTTGTATTGGGTTGGTGTGGACCCATGTTGGGGTTAAATTGAGGGAAATTCTAATGGGAAGCCAATTTTAAGGCATGGTGTTGAAGAGTCTAGGGAAAGTCATGTCAGTGGAGGACTAACATTGGTGACTTCCAGTTGGGCCCTATTCTAAAGGCATATTTTCAAGCTGATGAAATCTGTCATGTTTCTAACATTGGTATGTGTTTTGTCCTGGAATATGATGTTTGGTGCCATGGTGTGGATCTAATGTTGGAAAGAATTTGTAAGAAAAAATATTGGTTTGGATTACAATTTGTAAGATAATGTCATTTATTGCAAATTATTATTTAGGACTTAATAATGTTATCAAGCAATACACAATTTCAACATCGTCCACAATCATTAAATTGGTAAGTGTGTGGATCTGACAATTATCTGAAATTTTACATCGAAACATTAAGCCTAATGTTGTCCGATTTGTCTAACTCAGTTCCTGCTTCCACCGCTGTCGAATAGAGGCACGGCCTAACAGGAAAATAGCACAGTAACACTACAGTACTGGTACCTAAGAAAAGTGACTGTTTCCCCCCTCAGACTACATGGTGGACTGGTGGGCCTTGGGTGTGTGTCTGTTTGAGTTCCTCACCGGTGTGCCCCCCTTCAATGACGAAACCCCTCAGCTTGTCTTCCAGAATATTCTCAACAGAGGTAGATATCAGCAGCTGCCGTGGCTGTTTATTGCTTCTGTTATGTTATCAGTGTGACAAAGGCCTTTACGGCAAAGTAAAATCATGCATTTCAAAGTGTTTTATATCACCAAAATGGTTTTTAAATTTTTTTTATCTCAGATATCCCATGGCCTGATGGTGATGAGGAGCTATCCCACAATTCCCGGAATGCCATAGAGCTCTTACTCACCATGGATATGAACAAACGGGCTGGCCTCAAAGGTAAAGTTTTCTTTGCCCAATTTAAATGCAGTTCAGTGTAACCAAACTGTAATAATACCATTTCATGGATGCCATTCTGATTGATAGTTAAATGTTTTTGCTACAACCATATTTTTTTTGCATCAGAACTGAGGAGCCACGCTCTCTTTGCGGGTTTGGACTGGGATAACCTTCAGAACCAGACAATGCCCTTCATCCCCCAGCCGGAGGACGAAACAGACACATCATACTTTGATGCTAGAAACACTGCCCAGCACCTAGTCATGTCTGGATTCAGTCTGTAGGTTTGTACACCAGCATTGGGGTGAATTCCAGTCTATTCAGGAAGTACACTGAAATTCCAATTCCTTTTAATTTGGTAAAATTTGGAATTGAGTTTACTTTCTGGATTGAAATGGAATTGACCACACCCTGTTGTACCCCGACTGTTCCTCACTATGCTATTCTCTATCCCTCATCCTCTACCATGCATCACTGCAGTGTTTTCCCTACTGTTATGTAGGCTGGGCAGGTCCCCTATTGAGGTTTGTTTTGGAGTTCTAGTTGGTTAAGAAAAAAATAGGATTAATATATTTCTAAATCTTTGTGTGAGTTGAATATTTGTACTGTCTGTCAACTTAACGGCATAACTGTCTTTTTATATCACGTAGCACCATGTTTCACTGCTCTTTTATGCGCCTGCCATTTGTAAAGTGACCACTATGATTGATTTCATCTTCATGCAGGTCACATACACTAACTACATCTGTATGGATACTCTCCACAAAATATTGATTTCTTGTAGGATATTTTTAAACTTTTTTTTTTTTACGTTCTTATGAGGGAAAATGTACAAATTAAAATGATGTGTGAAGTGATTGCAATTTATTATTTTTTTCATGATACACGAAGAACCAAAACATTTGCGTGGTCGGATCTTGTGTGTGTTGTGAACCTTCATAAGAGGAATGTGTTTTCAGTCAAACAGATCAAAATGCTTTATTAACTTTTCGTGCCTTGGATGACAGATCACATGCAAACAACCATCTACCCCTAAGGCAGAAAATGTGAGCGCTTTAGATTTAGTAGAAAATGTATTTAACAAATCAATGGCTCTGAAAAGAGCATCAGCTCTACTGCCAATGTAAATCTTATGTAGTACATTTGAATGCAATTAAAATATTGCATTAATCTGGACTGTACAGCTATTTTTAAACAATGTATACTACATGAACTAATTCAATGTTTTTTTTTAAAAATCTAACAGATTTGAAACAGATGCCATACATGACCAAATTTACACATCACAATATACTTTGCTACATTAAAACAAAGATTATTGCTATTAAAAGGACAGTAAAAACATAAAAAGTGATTTTCCTGTGTTTTATATTTCCACACTGAAGTTGGAATAATACTGTGAAAATTATAATGCCCTTTCAGTGTAAGAGCTGTTTGAAAAGACCACCTGAAATTACAGACTGTTTTGGTGGGCTGGGGTTTTGGCCTGCGTGAACGTCACCTGGTGCTAAATTAGTTACTAGACCAATAAGAAAGTTCCAAACCTCTCTGCCAATAACAGCAAATGTTCAGTTTCCCCAGACAGCCCTAGGAAAATTCTTGCTTAAGCAATTTATGCTATTGTTTTCAATTTAAAATGGTTTAAAAAAAATAATCACAGTAAGGTACTTAATTATCCATAATTGACTTTATATTGAGGAAAAAACACCGCATTGGCCCTTTAAAGAAAGTGAGAAAGACAAATCTTATGATTGGTTCGAAACCATACAGTTTAGAGCAGTGTTTCCCATGTCCTCGAGTACCTTCAACAGCACACGTTGTTTTGGGTTTTAGCCCCGCACAAACTCACCTGATTCAACTCATTGAGCGCTTGATGATTAGTTGACGAGTTTAAAAAACACTGCCTTAGAGAAGAAAGCACTGTATGTTCGGTTTGAATTTGAAAATCCTCATTATACAGCTTTTCACTGCCGTAAACAAGGTGTGGGATGGATCGGCCTACATTTTTTTTTGTGTCCAATGAGCATTTCTCATCCAGCTGGTTCTCATATTTTTTGAAAGAATTTGGTCCAATGTTGAGATGTTTAACTTGAAAGTGAACATAACTACAATACCCCCGAACCATAGCATAACTTACATTGGCGAGGCACTTTATCATGGGTTGATGAAATTCAGAAAATACACAAGCTATGTGTATAAAAACATTATCAGATATGAAGTAGTTTACAAAATATGAACCATTCACATCCTAGAGAAAACATTTAGAAGTCATGTACAACCTAACTTAATGTACAACAACCTGGTTAACCAAAGACAAAGCCTTAATTTTCATTTCATGTTATTAGAAATAATACATTTTCAGAATTAAATGTACCTTTCAAAGAATACATCATTATCTACCAACAGTTATCACGATATATTAGCAGCATTGCCTAAGAAACTATTATGATATATTGCATTATGTCCATGGCAGGCATTTGCAGGACAAGTTAGATAAGATAGTTCTTATAATGCCCATAAGATGTTCGGCATACTTGCAATAAAATAAACTACTGTGATCTATCAACGAACAATGCCATAATCAAAATACACAAACAACTTTCCCCTCCCAAGTTAAATCCTAGTAATTTCTTGAGAGCAAAATAATTACTAATGTAGTAAAGTAATTGTAGCCTATCATCTCAAAAAAAGCTTGCACGATTACAAGCTGTGGTTCAATACATTCACATTTCTCTTTGATTTCAATTCTAGTGCTAGTGGCTTGCGAGGCTTCCACCACTCACTACTCCGAGTGCAATCTTCATAGCGCAAAAGCTAGAGTTACAGAGGTGTGGGGGAAAGCATAAGGGAGGTGACGGAACAAACCAGACTGCTGAGAATCTTCTCCTCGTCACTTTGTGTATTTGGGCTGGGAGATTTTTCAATTGATTCGTCTGATAGTGGGGACAAGAAAACATTCTTACTAAGTACAAGCCTCTATCAAACAATAGATTATTTTGATAGAGCTACAGTATCCACATATAGAGAGTATCAGAGGCAGAATCATGAATGGATGAATGTAAACAAATGTCTCAATTTACACAAAAAATACAATTGACTTAGTTATTTTTGAATATCCCCATCTGGCTATACAATTACCTTCTCCTACGTTGAAGATATTGGCGGATAAGCCACTGCACCAAAAATGGCCACACAACAGCAAAGGCTACAGTGCTGGGAGACACGTCGAAAGGCCACCAGGATGGTTTCTAGAGGACAGAGGATAAATAAAAAGTGATCAAACTGAAGGTCACAACATCCCTAAAACCAAAGGTACAAAGGGCATCTTTAGTCTATGACGATGTGAGTCCAAATTAAATATTGACAGAGAGTAAAGGCAGCGCACCGTACCTTACTATTCTTTGCCAGGGGTGATGGTGGGTATGGTTGAGCCGATGACCTTGCCTAGAGAACATGTAGAGAGAAGAGAGAAGGTACAAAACAAATTAGTACTTATAACATACCTAAATAGTTACAGTCCATCTTAAAGTCATGATCCAAAATCCTGAAGTATTAAGAATGAATACAAAATATTGAGGTGTTTAGGTACTGCATAACTGCAGGTTTGCTATTAGATACCCTTTCCACAGCCGTCACTATCAACAGGCTATGTAATATACTTCAATTGCTAAATGTGGGTCTCTGACCTGGGATGCAGTGAGGGCCTCCAGTGTGTGCAGTCTCTCCAGGACACGTTGCATGTCTTCCTGCAGTCTGGCCAGCGCCACTACAATCTGCTCATTCAGACTGCCTCCTGGTGTCCCCGCGCCCCCCCACCGCTCCCCGTCCCCCCCGCTACCCTGCAAGGGCTTCTGGGCACCTGGACTGTGCCCTGAAGACCTAGAACCTATAACACACGCAGACACGGAATAGAGGCGTAAACACTGACATACACTTGTAGGTAAACAGAGAAGTAAGACAGGGCCTAAACACACACACACCTTACCTCGTTCTCTCCTGACCAGGGAGCTATTGGGCCTGCCTGCATTCAGTCTTTGTCTCTGAGAGGCCCCTCCACAAGTCTCCCCATCCTCCGCGCCACACTGGATGCCCGCCACACTGGCCCCTCCACTACTCTCCCCCTTTTCCCCATGCTCCTCATCCAGCTCCAGACAGCGGTCAGTTTGTGCCTCAGAGCCCTGGACCAAAACACACATACATGAGGATTTGGAAATGCTCTGTGTACTTGTCTGTACACTGTGCTTGTGCCCTCTGATTCAGAGGAGTTGGGTTAAATGCGGGAAGACACATTTCGGTTGAATACATTCAGTTGTGTAATTGACTAGGTGTCCCCTTCGCTTCTTACCTCTTCCAGGCCAAACTGGTCCATGGAGTCGCAGTAGACCTCGCTGTCTGAGTCACTGGCCGCGCGATAGGGCCTGAATACATCCACATCGAGATCTATGGAACAAATAGTACCCCGTCCCATACAGGTCAGGTCAGATTCATAGACATATGGGAACCTTCCCTCAGAGAGAAGTTTGTGCTAGCAGGACTGATTAAGAAGCAACACAAATGCAATCATTGCAGAGATCTGTGCTCCATTCGCATCATATTGTGTGTTCCACATTCCAAATACATCCTTTCTCAAGGTGATCACTAATTTGATGTAATGAGTTGGTGAGAGGTGAAAGTAATAGAAACACAACTGACCATAGACCAGCTTTTAGGAGCATAATGTAATGGCAATCCATCAGATCGGATGACTGCCTTGCCTGGTTCACCAATTACTTTGCAGACAGAGTTCAGTGTGTCAAATCGGAGGGCATGCTGTCCGGTCCTCTGGCAGTCTCTATGGGGGTGCCACAGGGTTCAATTCTCGGGCCGACTCTTTTCTCTGTATATATCAATGATGTTTCTCATGCTGCGGGCGATTCCCTGATCCACCTCTACGCAGACGACACCATTCTATATACTTCCGGCCCGTCCTTGGACACTGTGCTATCTAACCTCCAAACCAGCTTCAATGCCATACAGCACTCCTTCCGTGGCCTCCAACTGCTCTTAAACGCTAGTAAAACCAAATGCATGCTTTTCAACCGTTCGCTGCCTGCACCCGCACGCCTGACCAGCATCACCACCCTGGATGGTTCCGACCTTGAATATGTGGACATCTATAAGTACCTAGGTGTCTGGCTAGACTCTAAACTCTCCTTCCAGACCCATATCAAACATCTCCAATCGAAAATCAAATCAAGAGTCGGCTTTCTATTCCGCAACAAAGCCTCCTTCACTCACGCCGCCAAACTTACCCTAGTAAAACTGACTATCCTACCGATCCTCGACTTCGGCGACGTCATCTACAAAATTGCTTCCAACACTCTACTCAGCAAACTGGATGCAGTTTATCACAGTGCCATCCGTTTTGTCACTAAAGCACCTTATACCACCCACCACTGCGACTTGTATGCTCTAGTCGGCTGGCCCTCGCTACATATTCGTCGCCAGACCCACTGGCTCCAGGTCATCTACAAGTCCATGCTAGGTAAAGCTCCGCCTTATCTCAGTTCACTGGTTACGATGGCAACACCCATCCGTAGCACGCGCTCCAGCAGGTGTATCTCACTGATCATCCCTAAAGCCAACACCTCATTTGGCCGCCTTTCGTTCCAGTTCTCTGCTGCCTGTGACTGGAACGAATTGCAAAAATCGCTGAAGTTGGAGACTTTTATCTCCCTCACCAACTTCAAACATCTGCTATCTGAGCAGCTAACCGATCGCTGCAGCTGTACATAGTCTATTGGTAAATAGCCCACCCATTTTCACCTACCTCATCCCCATACTGTTTTTATTTATTTATTTTTCTGCTCTTTTGCACACCAATATCTCTACCTGTACATAACCATCTGATCATTTATCACTCCAGTGTTAATCTGCATAATTGTAATTATTTGCCTACCTCATGCCTTTTGCACACAATGTATATTCCCCTTTTTTTCTACTGTGTTATTGACTTGTTAATTGTTTACTCCATGTGTAACTCTGTGTTGTCTGTTCACACTGCTATGCCTTATCTTGGCCAGGTCGCAGTTGCAAATGAGAACTTGTTCTCAACTAGCCTACCTGGTTAAATAAAGGTGAAATAAAAAATAAAAAAAAAGAGCAGGGAGTCTGTGGCTGTTCCTAGGGAAATGCGGAGTTGCAACAGCTCTGGGAGTAAAGCTGAGCAGCTTATCAGATCACATGGCCAAGGATCCATGCGAACAACCGCCCACTGTGGGCAGGCAGGGTGCTAATCTACAGAGGACTGACGATCCATCTTTAAACCTTTTATGGACATCTGGTTAATGGTGGATCTGGGTTAGGCCTATAAGGCCTGATTCTTGTTGAAACGAGCAATGTTGATATTCTGCATATTATCAATTGTGAATTGTATCCAATTTCAATACTCAGTTCTGTTCTAAAAGAAAACTCAAGGCCTAATATAATAGCTAAGTCTGTATATCTATGGTATACGTTACAACAATATACAAATGTAATCTTCATCATGCAACCGGATTTGTTAGTTACTATCTTTTTCTAAGGTGCCCGAAATACCTATTGATTACCACAGGGAAAGAGCTTCTACCTTTTTGTGTTTACAACAAATAAAAAGTCATGTTAGTGTAAAGCGCAATTTACTATTCATAATCTGGCGGCTATGAACTAGAGACTTACGGCCCAGGGGCATAGGGGACTCAAAGTGTAGACGATGGCAATGTAGGAACAACATTCTAACCAAGGTAGTTAACCCCCAAAAACAACTGCTGATCTGGTGCTGATGACATTGACATTAATGGCAACCCCCCCGCATCTCTCTGATTCAGAGGTTAAACATGGAAGACACATTTCGGTTGAATCCATTCAGTTGTGCAACTGACTAGGTATTTTCCCTTTCCCTCCACCAGGGGGCACGTTTTGGTTTTTGCCCTAGCATTACACAGCTGATTCAAATAATCAGCTCATCATCAATCTTTAGTTATTTGAATGCTGTGTAGTGCTAGGGAAAAAAACAAAACATGCACCCATAGGGGGCCCCAGGACCAAGTTGAGGAAACCCTGCCCTTCACTACAGTATGTCACTGTTGTCCAGGGCTCTCCAACCCTGATCCTGGACAGCTAGCCTCCTGTCAATTTTCCCTTCAACCCCAGTTATAACTAACCTGATTTAGCTTATCAACCAGCTAATTATTAAAATCAGGTGCGCTAGATTATGGTTGGAGCCAAAACCTTCAGGAGGGTAGCTCTTCAAGAACAAGGTTGGAGGGCCCTGCTGTCGTCGATGCAACTTTAACCAGTGGTACCCACCTGCGTGGTGGCCGTTGACTTGGACATGGGGCTCCAAGGGCAGGGTGCTGTTGGTGAGGCCCTCCTCTGAGTCCTCACTGTTCAGGGCAGCCTTGGAGGTATGGGTCCCATTGGGGAGGTGGCCCACTCCATTCCACACATTACCATTGGACAGGGGTACTTTATGTCTCCTGGATGAGCCATTTTTCTTCGGCTGTGGGGCTGAGGCTTTTTTCAATGAAAGAGAAAAAATAAAATACAATTATTATTACAAGATAAACATTTCTGCTTAACGGTTTCCTTTTTTATTTATATACATTTTTTAATGTTCGACAACATATACCTTTTTTCACCTCTTTTATCTCAACCATTTCTAACTTTCTATCCTCCATCTCATCTTCCTCATCAAACTCAAACTCCTCTTCCTCCCCCTGTTCCTTCAGTGCCATGACATTGGGCTTCGGAGGTTCAACATCCTGTCTGGGTTGCCGTGTCTCCAAAGTGCCATTCATTTCCATTGTCCTAATTAGGCTCTTTGTGACACTTTTTGAAGGTGCTGATGTTAGCATGGTTCCAAAACCTGCGGCATAGCAACAACAGTGTTACAACGTTATTAGAACTATATATGTTACTATTCGTTTCATTTAGCCAAACTAGAAGATATACTAGGAGATAAGTTCTAATTTAGTCAAACTATAAGATATACTAGGAGACATATGAGGAGATCAATTCTAATTTAGCCAAACTAGGCAATATAAAGCAAAAAATATATCTAAAAAAAATATGAACGAAAATGTATTTATACAAAACTACAACACCAGACATAACTACGGGGCAGGTCATTGTGGTTAAATGATACATGTCCATACACTTGCCTTCAAGTTGCCTAGCAAACCTTGTCAAACGGGCTGAGCACATGATAGAAATGGATATGTTAAAATGGAAGACATTCCAAATGAAATAAATCAAATTCATATGAAATCAAATTAGAAAGGTAGTGACAGTACCTGCGGACAGGTCTGACACCTGATGTATCTGCTTTTTCTCTTCCACCTGTTCGTAGAATGGGCCCAGCACCTTTAGAAGCTGCTCTACCTCATCTGTACAGGGCATGCCCTCAAGGATCTGTTGTTTAAATACCACAAACACATTTAGTGTCCACTGACGTCCAAGCGATCCTGTCTGAATGCAATTCAGACAGATCTTCATCAACAAAGTGACCGACTTCATTGAACTCAGGAAATGTCAATCCAAGAATAGAATTCTATTCGCTTCCTGGATTCATCAACAATGTATTAGAATAGACGCCAACGCTGGTATGCACTTACCAGCTTCATTTCATCAACGTAAGCGGTCATAGCCTCTTCCTTGGGCATATCTCCCAGATCACTCCATGCATCCCTATGTAGACAGAACAAGATGTTTAACATAACACATACATTAAGTGTCTCCTGGAGTACAGTGCATGCGGAAAGTATCAGGCCTTTATGGTAGTGTGGCCAGATGGAAGCCACTCCTCAGTAAAAGGCACATGACAGCCAGTTTGGAGTTTGCCAAAAGGCACCTAAAGGACTCGAAGACCATGAGAAACAAGATTCTCTGGTCGGATGAAACCAAGATTGAACTATTTGGCCTGAATGCCAAGCATCACGTCAGGAAGAAACCTGGCACCATCCCTACAGTGAAGCATTGTGGTTACAGCATAATGCTGTGGGGATGTTTTTCAGCGGCAAGGACTGCGAGACTAGTCAGAATCAAGGGATAGATGAACAGAGCAAAGTACAGAGAGATCCTTGATGAAAACCTGCTTCAGAGTGCTCAGGACCTCAGACTGGGGCAAAGGCTCACCTTCCAACAGGGCAACGACCCTAAGCACACAGCCAAGACAACGCTGGAGTGGCTTCTGGGACAAGTCTCTGAATCTCCTTGAGTGGCCCAGCCAGAGTCCAGACTTGAACCCGATCTAATATCTCTGGAGAGACCTGAAAATAGCTGTGCAGAAACGCTCCCCATCCAACTTGACAGAGCTTGAGAAGATCTGCAGAGAACTCCCCAAATACAGGTGCCAAGCTTATAGCGTCATACCCAAGAATACTCAAGACTGTAATCACCGGCAAAGGTGCTTCAACAAAGTACTGAGTAAGGGTCTGAATGCTTATGTAAATGTAATATCTGTTTTCTATTTGAATAGATTTGCTAAAATTTCTAAAACCCTGTTTTTGCTTTGTCATTATGGGGTATTGTGAGTAGGTTGAGGATAATTTTTTATTTATTGAATTTTAGAATTAGTCTATAACGTAACAAAATGTTGGGAAGGGGTCAGAATAAGTCTATAACGTAACAAAATGTTGGGAAGGGGTCTGAATACTTTCCGAATGCATATTGCCTTGGGAAAAAATGTGATACAGGTTATCAGGGACAGAAAAACTGCAATACCCAAGGATCTTGTGTATTATAATAAACTTTCTTTCCATTCTTGAACTCTCATATACATAATGGACACTGAAATAGGAGCCAAGGGCAGCATGTCAAGCCATTATAGTTCTGGGAGGTATACTATGAAAGGAAGCTAGATTTTCTCAGGGTTTTCTAAAGCTAGCCAGCTTCAGCGTCACATTCCATCTTTATCCGTACAATGACGGTGGATAATGCTCGTCCGCCTGCCGCTAACTCTAGGAGGCTTGTAACCGCGCATGCATGTCGCACGTGGCTCGTCGAACTCTTCATTGAGACACTGCTGAACCATCAATCCACGGGCGAGTCAGTGCCACATTTTAATTTGTGTTGAATCAGAATGAAAGAAAAGTTATTTTGCCAATCCAGCAGACCATGGTGGGAAACAGGCTTTTTGAAATGACGTCCTTATTTTATTACTTATCGTCATGCCGTCTTTGGTGTGCACGAGCACCTTCCTCCCCCACTCCTATCAACAAATAATTGAAATAAGTCACAAGTTTTACTGTGCATTACATTTCAAATGCATTCTATCATTACTAAATGTGATAGCCATTCTAACATATTATACAAAAAAACAAACATTTGATAAATAAAACGTTTAAAATCAGTCATTTTATTCAAAAGAAGGGGATGATGACGCAATCTTTGCAAAAGGGATGTAATCTGATTCCATTGGTCCTCACCTCGCGGCTCAGACACGTCATTCCGAATTAATGGAGTTAGCCCTGATTTAGCCTGCCCCGGAGCAGGTTACCACTGAAGGATTCATTGCCATTGAAATGTATCTGGCTTAAAAGGGAGCCACTTTTGTGGCACCGGTTATCCCGAGTTGTACTCAAAGTTTACCAAAGTTACCTCCTCAAACCTGATTCCTAATGCCATAATCATGACATTTGTTATCAGCAGAGTATCCACTTGGTCAATGACCCAGATGCACATTGAGCTAAGCAGCAGCTGGCCTGCCAACTCTACAAGTTAGGGCCGGTAAAGCACTAATAGTCTAATAGTTAACCGATTTATAAATAGCTTCAGTGTCAATCCTAAAAGAGAATTTGCTTAGTGTAGCCATCTTCTTTAACAATCTACATTGTACACAAGTAAGCACTGTCAACGCACGCCAAGTGGGTAGAAGGTGACCTGACATATGATCGCTCTCCAGCACAACAGGGCCCGAGATAAATCAGACAAAATGTGGCAATAGGAAAGTTAGCTGCAAGGACTACAATACAGAGAATAAAAATAGGACCCCAGTGAAGAATCTCTGTTCCAAGACCTTATTTGACTCCTACACATAGCTGGGGGAAGTGTGGGTGCGGAGGGTGCTGCAGCAACACATGAAAAAATCTGAATTATTTTTTATTTTTTTCATGGGGGGAAAAGCATAAAAATGTATGCACTCACTACTGTAAGTTGTTCTGGATAAGAGTGCCTTGCATTTCACTACACCCGCAATAAAAAAATATGCTAAACACGTGTATGTGACAAATAGCATTTGAGTTGAAAAGGAATGAATAGACATTTTCAGTTGTCACATAAGTTGCATTTGCAAAGCATTTAAAAAAAACTGGAAAACATAAAGCAACTTTTTTTAAATATTCCACAAGTATTACCAGATTATTATAATTATCCCCCCCCCCCCCCCCCCCCCCCCCCCCCCATCATCGCAGCACCCCCACCGTCAAACTACTTCCTGCGGTTATGCTCCTACGGTGAACTTTGCATTACCATTTCACTTTTCCCACCGGATCCCAAAAGCCAGGTCTGGGTATGTTGCAGGGTCCAAGTGTGGCTTGTTTGTAGTAACTGTAAAACTTGAGCATCATGTCATTAGAGGGCTGAAAGGAACCTGGAATGGATACACAAAATACATCTTACATTTGACAGGCTTTTGGAAAAAAACTCTGTTGGGGTTCACACACGTTGCATTTAAACTGTCATTTCGTTGTATTTTATTAGGATCTCCATTAGCTTTGGCAAAAGCAGCTAATGTTCCTGGGGACCACACAAAACATGAAACATGACATAATATAGAACATTAATAGACAAGAACAGCTCAAGGACAGAACTACATACATTTTTAAAAAGGCACACGTAGCCTACATATCAATACATACTGTACACACAAACTATCTAGGTAAAATAGGGGAGAGGCGTTGTGCTGTGAGGTGTTGCTTTTTCTGTTTTTTGAAACCAGGTTTGCTGTTAATTTGAGCAATAAGAGATGGAACGGAGTTCCATTCAATAATTTCTCTAAAATACTGCACGCTTTCTTAAATTTGTTCTGGATTTGGGGAATGTGAAAAGACTCCTGGTGGCATGTCTTGCGGGGTAAGTGTGTGTGCAAACAATTTGGGATTTTCAACACATTAATGTTTCTGTAAAAGAAGAAGTGATGCAGTCAGTCTCTCCTCAACTCTTAGCCATGAGAGACAGGCATGCATAATATATATACAGTGCCTTGCGAAAGTATTCGGCCCCCTTGAACTTTGCGACCTTTTGCCACATTTCAGGCTTCAAACATAAAGATATAAAACTGTATTTTTTGTGAAGAATCAACAACAAGTGGGACAATCATGAAGTGGAACGACATTTATTGGATATTTCAAACTTTTTTAACAAATCAAAAACTGAAAAATTGGGCGTGCAAAATTATTCAGCCCCTTTACTTTCAGTGCAGCAAACTCTCTCCAGAAGTTCAGTGAGGATCTCTGAATGATCCAATGTTGACCTAAATGACTAATGATGATAAATACAATCCACCTGTGTGTAATCAAGTCTCCGTATAAATGCACCTGCACTGTGATAGTCTCAGAGGTCCGTTAAAAGCGCAGAGAGCATCATGAAGAACAAGGAACACACCAGGCAGGTCCGAGATACTGTTGTGAAGAAGTTTAAAGCATGATTTGGATACAAAAAGATTTCCCAAGCTTTAAACATCCCAAGGAGCACTGTGCAAGCGATAATATTGAAATGGAAGGAGTATCAGACCACTGCAAATCTACCAAGACCTGGCCGTCCCTCTAAACTTTCAGCTCATACAAGGAGAAGACTGATCAGAGATGCAGCCAAGAGGCCCATGATCACTCTGGATGAACTGCAGAGATCTACAGCTGAGGTGGGAGACTCTGTCCATAGGACAACAATCAGTCATATATTGCACAAATCTGGCCTTTATGGAAGAGTGGCAAGAAGAAAGCCATTTCTTAAAGATATCCATAAAAAGTGTCGTTTAAAGTTTGCCACAAGCCACCTGGGAGACACACCAAACATGTGGAAGAAGGTGCTCTGGTCAGATGAAACCAAAATTGAACTTTTTGGCAACAATGCAAAACGTTATGTTTGGTGTAAAAGCAACACAGCTGAACACACCATCCCCACTGTCAAACATGGTGGTGGCAGCATCATGGTTTGGGCCTGCTTTTCTTCAGCAGGGACAGGGAAGATGGTTCAAATTGATGGGAAGATGGATGGAGCCAAATACAGGACCATTCTGGCAGAAAACCTGATGGAGTCTGCAAAAGACCTGAGACTGGGACAGAGATTTGTCTTCCAACAAGACAATGATCCAAAACATAAAGCAAAATCTACAATGGAATGGTTCAAAAATAAACATATCCAGGTGTTAGAATGGCCAAGTCAAAGTCCAGACCTGAATCCAATCGAGAATCTGTGGAAAGAACTGAAAACTGCTGTTCACAAATGCTCTCCATCCAACCTCACTGAGCTCGAGCTGTTTTGCAAGGAGGAATGGGAAAAAATGTCAGTCTCTCGATGTGCAAAACTGATAGAGACATACCCCAAGCGACTTACAGCTGTAATCGCAGCAAAAGGTGGCGCTACAAAGTATTAACTTAAGGGGGCTGAATAATTTTGCACGCCCAATTTTTCAGTTTTTGATCTGTTAAAAAAGTTTGAAATATCCAATAAATGTCGTTCCACTTCATGATTGTGTCCCACTTGTTGTTGATTCTTCACAAAAAAATACAGTTTTATATCTTTATGTTTGAAGCCTGAAATGTGGCAAAAGGTCGCAAAGTTCAAGGGGGCCGAATACTTTCGCAAGGCACTGTATATGAATATATATTCAGGTCTGGGGAACGGGCGGGCCAGTCCATAGCATCGATGCCTTCCTCTTGCAGGAACTGCTGACACACTCCAGCCACATGAGGTCTAGCATTGTCTTGTATTAGGAGGAACCCAGGGCCAACCGCACCAGCATATGGTCTCACAAGGGGTGTGAGGATCTCATCTCGGTACCTAATGGCAGTCAGGCTCCCTCGCGAGCACATGGAGGGGCTGTGCGGCCCCCCAAAGAAATGTCACCCCACAAACCGGTCATGCTGGAGGATGTTGCAGGCAGCAGAACGTTCTCCACGGTGTCTCCAGACTCTGTCACGTCTGTCACGTGCTCAGTGTGAACCTGCTTTCATCTGTGAAGAGCACAGGGCGCCAGTGGCAAATTTGCCAATCTTGGTGTTCTCTGGCAAATGCCAAACGTCCTGCACGGTGTTGGGCTGTAAGCACAACCCCCACCTGTGGACGTCGGGCCCTCATACCACCCTCATGGAGTCCGTTTCTGACCATTTGAGCAGACACATGCACATTTGTGGCCTGCAGGAGGTCATTTTGCAGGGCTCTGGCAGTGCTCCTCCTTGCACAAAGGCGGAGGTAGCGGTCCTGCTGCTGGGTTGTTGCCCTCCTACGGCCTCCTCCACATCTCCTGATGTACTGGCCTGTCTCCTGGTAGCGCCTCTATGCTCTGGACACTACACTGACAGACACAGCAAACCTTCTTGCCACATTGATGTGCCATCCTGGATGAGCTGCACTACCTGAGCCACTTGTGTGGGTTGTAGACTCCGTCTCATGCTACCACTAGAGTGAAAGCACCGCCAGCATTCAAAATTGACCAAAACATCAGCCAGGAAGCATAGGAACTTAGAAGTGGTCTGTGGTCCCCACCTGCAGAACCACTCCTTTATTGGGGGTGTCTTGCTAAATGCCTATAATTTCCACCTGTTGTCTATTCCATTTGCACAACAGCATGTGACATTTATTGTCAATCAGTGTTGCTTCCTAAGTGGACAGTTTGATTTCACAGAAGTGTGATTGACTTGGAGTTACATTGTGTTGTTTAAGTGTTCCCTTTATTTTTTTGAGCAGTATATATATATATATATATATATATATATATATATATATATATAATGTATGCCAGTCTCTCATGGCTAAGAGTTGAGGAGAGACTGACTGCATCACTTCTTCTTTATATATATTAGCCCTCTGATTACAATGAAGAGCAAGACGTGCCGCTCTGTTCTGGGCCAGCTTAACTAGCTCTTCCTTGCAGCACTCAACCATACAACTGGACAATAATCAAGATAAGACAAAACTATAGCTTGAAGAACTTGCTTTTTGGAGTGTGGAGTCGAAAAAGCAGAGCATCTCTTTATTACGGACAGACCTCTCCCCATCTTTACAATCATTGAATCTACGTTTGACCGTGACAGTTTACAATCTTAGGTAACACCAAGCAATTTAGTCTCCTCAACTTGTTCAACATCCACAGCATTTATTACCAGATTCAGCTGAGGTCTAGAACGTAGGGAATTATTTGTACCAAATACAATGCTCTTAGTTTTAGAGATGTTCAGGACCAATTTATTACTGGCCACCCATTCCAAAACAGACTGCAACTCTTGGTTAAGGGATTCAGTTACTTCATTAGCTGTGGTTGCTGATGTGTATATGGTTGAACCATCAGCATAAATGGACACACATGGTTCATTTAATGCCTTTGGCAGGTCATTGGTAAAAATAGAAAAGAGTAGAGGGTCTAGAGAGCTGCCCTACGGTACACCACACTTTACATGTTTGATATTATAGAAGCTTCCATTAAAGAAAACCCTTTGAGTTCTATTAGATATATTGCCATATCGTGGATTCAGAGCAGAGGTTGAAAAGCCATAACACACCTGTTAAATGTTGGGCACACCTACTCATTCAAGAGTTTTCTTTATTTTTACAATGTAGAATAATAGTGAAGAGATCAAAACTATGAAATAACATATATGGAATCATGTAGTAACCAAAAAAATTGTTAAACAAATCAAAATGTTTTATATTTTATGTTCTTCAAATAGCCACCCTTTGCCTTGATAACAGCTTTCCACATTCTTGGCATTCTCTCAACCAGCTTCACCTGGAATGCTTGAAGGAGTTACCACATATGATTAGTACTTTTTGGCTGCTTTTCATTCACTCTGCGGTCCAACTCATCCCAAACCATCTCAATTGGGTTGAGGTCAGGTGATTATGGAGGCCAGGTCATCTGATGCAGCACTCCATCACTCTCCTTCTTGGTCAAATAGCCCTTACATAGCCTGGAGGTGTGTTGGGTGATTGTCCTGTTGAAAAACAAATGATAGTCCCACTAAGCGCAAACAAGATGGGATGGCGTATCACGTAATGCTGTGGTAGCCATGCTGGTTAAGTGTGACTTGAATTCTAAATAAATTACTGACAGTCCAACAGCAAAGCACCATCACACCTCCTCCTCCATGCTTCACAGTGGAAACTACACATGTGGAGATCTTCCGTTCACTTACTCTGCGTCTAACAAAGACACAGCGGTTGGAAGCAAAAATCTCAAATTTGGACTCATCAGACCAAAGGACAGATTTTCACCAGTCTAATGTCTCATTGCTCGTGTTTCTTGTCCCAAGCAAGTCTCTTCTTCTTATTGGTGTCTTTCAGATGTGGTTTCTTTGCAGTAATACAACCATGAAGGCCTGATTTACACAGTCTCCTCTGAATAGTTGATGTTGAGATGTGTCTGTTACTTGAACTATGTGAAGCATTTTTTGAGTTGCAATTTCTGAGGCTGGTAACTAGTGAACTTATCCTCTGCAGCAGAGGTAACTCTGGGTCTTCTTCTGAGAGCCAGTTTCATCATAGCGCTTGATGGTTTTTGCGACTGCACTTGAAGAAACTTTCAAAGGTCTAGAATTTTTTTGGATTGACTGACCTTCATGTCTTAAAGTAATGATGGACTGTCGTTTCTCTTTGCTTATTTGATCTGTTCTTGCAATTATATAGACTTGGTATTTTACCAAATAGGGCTATCTTCTGTATACCTTGTCACAGCACAACTGATTGGTTCAAACGCATTAAGAAGGAAAGAAATTCCACAAATGAACTTTTAACAAGGCACAACTGTTAATTTAAATTCATTCCAGGGGACTACCGCATGAAGCTGGTTGAGAGAATGCCAAGAGTGTGCAAAACTATCATCAATGGCTACATTTAAAAATATATTTGGATTTTTTAACACTTTTTTGTTACTACATGATTCCATGTGTTGTTTCATAGTTGATGTCTTCACTATGATTCTACAATGTAAAAAATATATAGAAAATAAACGTGCAATGAGTAGGTGTGTCCAAACTTTTGACTGGTACTGTACATTCTCAACAACAGGTTATGATCAATAATATCAAAGTCTGCACTGAAATCTAACAGTACAACTCCCACAATCTTCTTATGATTAATTTATTTCAACCAATCATCAGTCAAGTGTCAGTGCAGTACATAATAAGTGCCCTTCTCTATAAGCATGCTGAAAGTCTGTTTTCTGAGAAATAGCATTGTATTTGGTCAAACACAATTTTTCCCAACAGTTTGCTAAGAGCTGGCAGCAAGCTGATAGGTCTGCTGTTAGAAACATTAAAGGCCGCTTTACCACTCCTGGGTAGCGGAATGACTTCCCTTCAGGCCTGAGCAAAGACTTTCCTCCAGGCTCAGATTAAAGATAGGATAGGAGTGGCTATAGAGTCAACTACCATCCTCAGAAGCTTTCCATCTAAATTGTCAATGCCAGGAGGTTTGTCATTATAAAAAATCCACTTCTCCCACACTACCTTTACAAAATTCAAACTTGCAATGCTTTTCTTTCATCATTTGTTTTTTATGAATGTTTTTTTATGCATTGTAATGTAACTCAGACTATAGAAAAGGCAAATAGACCTATTCCAAGACAGTTTTGTTGTACAGTGCATGCGGAATGTATTCAGACCCATTGACAAATTTTTTACATTTTATTATCCTCAGTCTACACACAATATCCCATAATGACAAAGCGAAAATAATATGTTTTCAGAAATGTTTGTTAATTTATAAAATAACTAAAACGGAAATACCTTATTTACCTAAGTATTCAGATCCTTTGCTATGAGACTCGAAATTGAGCTCAGGTGCATCCCGTTTCCATTGATCATCCTTGAGATGTTTCTACAACTTGAGTGAAGTCCACCTGTGTTAGTTCAATTGATTGGACATGATTTGGTTAGGCACACATCTGTCTATGTAAGGTCCCACAGTGCATGTCAGAGCAAAAACCAAGCCACGAGGTCGAAGGAATTGTCCATAGAGCTCCATAGAGATCTGGGAAAGGGTACCAAAAAATGTCTGCGGCACTGAAGTTCCACAAGAACCCAGTGGCTTCCATCATTCTTTTTTAAAATGTTGTTTATATTACCCCTTTTTTCTCCCCAATTTCATGGTATCCAATTGTTGTAGTAGCTACTATCTTGTCTCATTGCTACAACTCCCGTACGGGCTCGGGAGAGACGAAGGCTGAATGTCATGCGTCCTCCGATACACAACCCAACCAGCCGTACTGCTTCTTAACACAGCGCACATCCAATCCGGAAGCCAGCCGTGCCAATGTGTCCGAGGCTACACCGTGCACCTGGCAACCTTGGCTAGCGCGCACTGTGCCTGGCCCGCCACAGGAGTCGCTGGTGCGCGATGAGACAAGGAGATCCCTACCGACCAATCCCTCCCTAACCTGGACGACGCTAGGCCAATTGTGCGTCGCCCCACGGACCTCCCGGTCACGGCCGGTTACGACAGAGCCTGGGCGCGAACCCAGGGACTCTGATGGCACAGCGCCCTTAACCACTGCGCCACCCGGGAGGCCGCTTCCATCATTCTTAAATGGAAGATGTTTGTAACACCCAAGACTCTTCCTAGAGCTGGCTGTCCGGCCAAACTGAGCAATCGGGGGAGAAGGGTCTTGATCAGGGAGGTGCCCAAAATCCCGATGATCACTCTGACAGAGCTCCTGAGTTCCTCTGTGATGGGAGAACCTTCCAAAAGGACAACCATCTCTGCAGCACTCCACCAATCAGTCCTTTATGGTAGATGTGCCAGATGGAAGCCACTCCTCAGTAAAAGGTACATGACAGCCAGTTTGGAGTTTGCCAAAAGGCACCTAAAGGACTCTCAGACCATGAGAAAAAAGATTCTCTGGTCTGATGAAACCAATATTTAATTTTTTGTCCTGAATGCCTAGCGTCACGTCTGGAGGAAACCAGGCACCGCTCATCATCCGGCCAATACCATCCCTAAGGTGAAGCATGGTAGTGGCAGCATCAAGCTGTGGAGATGTTTTTCAGCGGCAGGGACTGGGATACTAGTCAGGATTAGGGCTGGGCGGTATACCGCATTTTATGATATACCAGCATTGATGCAGGGACCGGTTTGTGTTTTTTACTTAACCTTCTATACCGGTATTTGAATGTTTGGTTTGTTAAATGTGATACGTCATGTGTAATGTCAATTTTTATAGTGTATTTAGTTACTTGAGTCATCTCTCTCTGCTCTTTCTCTCCGTGCACACAGACCTAGCCACACCCCGTCACTCAAGGAGCGCATTTGATGTTCCTCAACCACAAGTTCAGTCTGCATGGTCAATGCAGCACATGCAGCAATGTTGATGACAACAATGCTGTTTTCACTTTGCTTCTTAATATAAATCCACTAGCGTTCTATAATGACACTATTAGTTTGTTTCTTACATCAGCAAACAGCTAGTTTGTCTAATTGTTAGCCGCTAATGCTAATAGCTAGCAAGCTAATACATGTACTGATTAAGAGCAAACGTAGCTAGCTAATACAGCCTGAGAATACCAGTGAGGGTGTAGACCGAAATCAGCATGTTGTTTGTGCAACATCAAAGAGGAATATGCAAAGCAAGAATATGTTAGCTACATAAAGTAGCTAAGAGAAAACATGCCATGTAGCCAAAGCTTTTAGGGTCCCCTAGGAAACACTTAAGTTCCTACCCTGTCACAATAACTCCTCCCTGGCATTTTAATTCATTGTCATCTCAAACAACACTGTATTCAAAGTGCCCACTACTATATTCTAACTATAGAATTAGAAGTCATTATATTTCCATGATTCCAAAAGTTTTGCTCTAATTCGCAAGTCAAATCGCAATTGCAACATTCGGTTAAAAATAAGTCCTAGATTATTTGCCCATATCGTGCAGCCCTACGTGGCAGCATGGACATGATTTCAATTGAGCAGTGGTGTAAAGTACTTAAGTAGTACTTGAAAGTATTTTTTACTTAAGTTAAAATACTTGAAAGTACTACTTAAGTCTTTTTTTTTTGGTATCTGTACTTTACTATTAATATTTTTGACAACTTTTACTTCACTACATTCCTAAAGAAAATACTGTACTTTTACTCCATACATTTTCCCTGACACCTAAAAGTACTCGTTATATTTTGAATGCTTAGCAGGACAGGAAAATGGTCCAATTCACGCACTTGTCACGATAACATCCCTGGTCATCTACTGCCTCTGATCTGGTGGACTCACTAAACACAAATGCTTTATTAGTAAATTGTGTCTGAATGTTGGAGTGTGCCCCTGGCTATCTGTAAATAAAAAATAAAATGGTGCCATCTGGTTTGCTTAACATAAGGAATTTGAAATGATTTATACTTTTACTTTTGATACTTAAGTATGTTTAAAAAAATACTTTTAGACTTTTACTCAAGTAGTATTTTACTTGGCGACTTTCACTTTTACTTGAGTAATTTTCTATTAACATAACTTTACTTTTACTCAAGTATGACATTTGGGTACTTTTTCCACCACTGCAATTGAGTGTATGAAATGTATGTATGTGTTGCCACCCTAGGATCACTCACTACTCATGAAGCAAATGTAGCACTTTTATTATTCAAAAACTAAAAATACTGTCAAATACCATCCAATGTAAAAAATATACTGTGATATAATATTTAAATATTTTGGCAATATCGTCCAGCCCTAGTCAGGGTCGAGGGAAAGATGGAGCAAAGTACGGAGAGATCCTTGATAAAAACCTGCTCAGGACCTCAGACTGGGGTGAAGGTTCACCTTCCAACAGGACAACGAACCTAAGCACACAGCCAAGACAATGCAGGAGTGGCTTCGGGACAAGTCTCTGAATGTCCTTGTGAGGCCCAGCCAAAGTCCGGACTTGAACCCGATCGGAACATCTCGAGAGACCTGAAAATAGCTGTGCAGCGACGCTCCCCATCCAACCTGACACAGCTTCAGAGGATCTGCATAGAATAATGGGAGAAACTCCCCAAATACAGTTGTGCTAAGCTTGAACTGTCATATCCAAGAAGACTCGAGGCTGTAATTGCTGCCAAAGGTGCTACAACAAAGTACAGAGTAAAGGGTCTGAATACTTATGTAAAATGTGATATTTACGCTGTTTATCTCTTATAAATTTGGAAAAATGTCTAAACCTGTTTTTTCTTTGTTATTATGGGGTATTGTGTGTAAATTGATGAGGGGACGATTATTTAATCAATTTTAGAATAATGCTGTAATGTAACAAATTGGCTAAGAAGTCAAGGGATCTGAATACTTTCCGAATGCACTGTATGTAGGCTAACTTAATTGCCTTTGCTACAATGTGGGATATATCCTTGCCCGTAGTTAAAGCTCTTACCGTCTGGAGGCAAGCTTTGTATCACTTTGACAGCGGCGTCAAACCTCAGCTCGTACAAAGGTCTGCCATCCTCCATCTCCATCATGAACCGAAGTGTGAATTACGATAGCGAACTCTTCAAACCTAGAGATAATCATAATTGAAATTCTACTAACAAAAGAGTTGACTTGGTTGCAGAAATATTTGTGGCTTCAGCTAGGTCATACGCCCATAATAACATTGTTCAAATAGCCATTGCAAACCGTTCACAATAACATGCAAGTTTTTCAAATATAGAAGTATATATACAGCTGACTATTTGAATACAACCCCACAACAGTAGCCTAAGCTAAACCAAAGCCACCAGGAGGTTATGTCGTCTCTGAAATTTAGAGCGCTCAATGCAAGAAACAACACCAACGGTTTAAAAACATCCTTGTAAGTTTTATCTTTCTAACTAACACAAAAAAACGTTGTATTGTACTTGGTAAATAAGATAAGTACGTTAGTCACTCACCATTTAATTATCTACCTGTTTGAGACTTGCTTGGCGACCTCTTTTTATTCTTACCAACAGAAGCCATGCACAATACAGTAATGACAGGCACTGTATGCTAAGGGAGTTGTAGTTTTCTACTGCTAAAATGGAGAGAAATATCGGAGATGGTGGATAAATAAAGATAGTTCACTCAGGCCGTTGACCATTGAAAATGGTCAGTTCCTGTTTACTTAAGGGGGTGGCGTTCCCATAGACACCAATGTCATATCAGCTGGGTCTGGTCTACTTAACCTAACTTAGCAAGCGTAAAGGAAACAGAAAAAAAATGTGTAAGTGGAACATCTCGCTTACTCTTCCGTCTCTGATAAATATGTTATTTAGTATACACCAGAATCCCTACAACATCCACAATGCACCACACACAGTGGGTGCTTACTGGATATGTAGTTCTAAATGCAGTCAATGGCTGAGTGTGTAATTGACCTCAAAACATGTTCCATCAAATAACTGTATGGTAAAGGGATGAAGCCACCACAATACTATGTGTTGTTGGCCACAATAAGAAATGTTACGCGAGCATGCAGCCCGGGCATAAAAGCATTTCGCGTTGATATGTTGTATCAAATTTGACGACTGTTGCCATTCGGAAACCCAGAAAATGATACATTGTAACACTACGTATCCCAGCATTCTACACTGTGATCCATGTTGGTTGTTTTTTTGCGGGTGGCTGATAGGTTGCGCCGGTGTGAAAGCGAGGCCAAGAATCCCACTATACCAGGCGAAGGAGTTTCTTCTTTTTTTCTCCGAAGCAGAGCTGGTGGTTTCAATCAAAGGGAAGGCGAGGAAGCTATGCGGGGCGATGTAAGATGGCAGAGCTGCAAATGTTGTTAGAGGAAGAAATTCCAGCCGGTAAAAGAGCTCTTATAGAGAGTTACCAGAATCTCACGCGGGTAGCAGACTACTGTGAAAACAATTATGTTCAGGTAAGCAAAATTAGTAATTTTACTCAACATTGTTATCTCGGAATTCTTTGTTGTTGAACGGTTGGGAAACTGGGGACAGGAAATGTGGATAAAGAAATGGAAAGGATCACAATTAACACATAAAGGAGTAACGTTAGATATTCATAGAGAATACACGTCTTTTGGGAGTCTTTGGCCATTCCAGTGTGTAGTATCACCGCACTGGACATGTTGGATACAGTGTTGGCCATTCAATGCGTTGTTGGTCCTTTGATCATATTTAGTTCGTTTACACAGAGGGTGTGTCTAGTATTAACTTCGGCTGTTATCTTCGCTTAATGAAATAAATAATGGTGCAAACTAAACCGCTGTAAAAAGATCTGAAACGTGTTGTGCACTCCACACGTAACTGTTAAAACGCAACAATTTCATCTGATCGTTACATTGTTTCAAAGTTACAGAAGCAGTTGCGCTTGCGGAGACACTGGCCTTATTTACTGTCCCTCACAGACACCGTGGGATAGTTTGACATTTTGATTTCTATCCACTAATTTTATTTGTATTTTCTGTGATTTATACATTTGCAATACGTGGACTATGATATTGTAAGCAATTGCAAACGTATAAATGTCAAGGCATTTATAAGAATCTTCTTAGAGTTTGCAATTAGCCTGCCCATACCATAGATAATGTACAAAAAATAACATGAGGCATTATTTATTAAGAGCAACAGAGCCAATCACTGCATAGTATTTTTTTTAACAATACTAATTCTCTCTGGGGAATATCAGACTTTCAACGCCTGTTTTTCTATCAGTGAATGCTTCTGCAATTTGCCACATATGATTGTGTTACCCTTTTTAACTAAGTTTCACAGATGTTGACTGTTGAGTTTGGTCATGTTTTAACACATTTCTGTACTGCGTTCTGAAACGGTTCAATTATTTTACTGGATTATTTTATATGTTACCTCATGCTGCCAAGGGTCTATTGCCCTGCTGCATTATAATTACTTAAATTGTGGGCTAGCAGCTGAAGTTACTGATGGATATGGCTTTGGACATAGCTTTTTAAACTGTTTTACATCCCTGAAACGAATGTCAAAACTGATTTAAAAAAAAATATTGATATTAAGACTGAGGTCTTTCCTACAGAAATCCAAGAGCATGAGCTCATTAAATCTCAGGGAATTCTAAAGATGAATGTTTGACAAATCATACGCTTCATCCTATGCTGTGAATATACGGCACAAGTGCTCTCTAGACGTACATGTTGATATGGTGATTCCACACTGTGGCTCTGTTATAGCATTGAGTTAACCTGAATAAGTTGTTGCATAAGAAGGCTTTTGATGAGCTATCTTGGTCCCCCTCAGGGTAAAGAGGCTATAGCTTACGGCTGAGATCTACTTCTCAAGTTTAGCTACTCTTCCTGGGGTCCACATAAAACGTGCAAATGCATGACAAAGTAACAGTAATAGACAAAAACACAAGATATATTTATTCAATTCAAAATAAACTAAAATAAGAGTTGTATGTTGGAAAGACACCAAGAGACAACAAGAATACTATTTACAAATATCATATATTCTTATATACAGAACAGTTCAATTAGATCTTAATATGACCAAGTAGCTTCTGGTGGCAGAGCATTCCACGACGACATGGCTCTATACATAACTGAGCGATGCATTAAGTCTGTTTTTGGTTTGGGTACCGTGAAGAAACCCATAGTGACGTGTCGGTGGTGTATGTCTGTTTTTGAAGTGTATGCAAATAGATTATACGGGTGGTTAGGCATTTTCAACGTAACATTTTCTCTTAAAAACACTAGAAGTAGTCCATTTCTCCTCAACCATGAATGACTATCATGCATGTTGCTGCTGTTAGTTCTGTGTGTGCAGTTAAGGGCAATGTGTGCTGCTTCGTTCTGAGCCAGCTGAAGCTTTGCCGGGTCTTTTGGTGCTGCACCTGGCCATTTTGCCGGACAGTAATCAAGATAAGAAAAGATCAGAGTCTGAACAGCTAATGCAGTTGATGTTTGTGTCAAAAATGCAGAGTATCTTTTTTTATAACAGGCATAACTCTCCCCATCTTCACACCTTTGTCAATATGACTTGACCGTGATCACTGGCCATCCAATGTTACTCCTAGGAGTTCAGCTTCTTTGACTTGTTCAACAGTCACACCCTTTATGTGCAACTCTTAAGAGAATGCTTTGCACCAAATACAATGCTTTTGGATGTATTTAAGACCAGTTTATCGTTAATGACCTATTCTGGCACTGACTGTAACTCCTTGCTAAGAGTCTGTGAGCTCACGTTCAGTAGGGGCTCATCCTCAGCATACATAGTCATTTTAGCTTCTTGTAAGACAAGTGGCAAATTATTTGTAAAAAAAAAAAAGAAAGAAAGAAGAGTAACAGCCGGAGGCAACTGCCCTGAAGGATACCGCACTGCATCAGGTGCTGAAAGGAATCCAGGGTATTGACACCTGCAGAGGAATGTTTAAGTACCCGACCATTTGAGTCCATCAAAAATATGAATATTAAATCAGTTATAACGCGTGTTGCCAACTTCCTCCAACTCCACAAGGATTGCCTATCAATTTGTTTTCATCCTTGTCTCCTTGCTTATACCTTAATTTCACTGTTGATTGGTTATCTGTGAACAGCAATCATCCTTAGTTATATTTAGTAATTGCAGGATACTCCAGATCCCTCGACAGAAGTTTACCGTTTCTCAAAATGCTGCATATTTCTGAGCCTAATTGGTTTAGTGGATTAAGTAATTCCCTGGAGATTCTTGGAGTGAACCATGCGTAGTGTTGAGGAGTTGAAATGATTGATGTTGTAAACTAAAGCCGTCAGGCAGTTTTGTCACAAGTTCAACTTGAACCTTAAACCCAACAGGAAGACACTGCCCATATGGTCTCTTAAAAAAAAATCAAATCATCTGTACATCCTTTCAGCTGTTTTCCTTCCCTTACTCTCTGTCTCTCTGTCTCTCTGTCTCTCTGTCTCTCTGTCTCTCTCTCTCTGTCTCTGTCTCTCTGTCTGTGTCTCTCTGTCTCTCTGTCTCTCTGTCTCTCTGTCTCTCTGTCTCTCTGTCTCTCTGTCTCTCTGTCTCTCTGTCTCTCTCTCTCTGTCTCTGTCTCTCTGTCTGTGTCTCTCTGTCTCTGTCTCTCTGTCTCTCTGTCTCTCTGTCTCTCTGTCTCTCTGTCTCTCTGTCTCTCTGTCTCTCTGTCTCTCTGTCTCTGTGTCTCTCTGTCTCTGTGTCTCTCTGTCTCTCTGTCTCTGTGTCTCTCTCTCTGTGTCTCTCTCTCTGTGTCTCTCTCTCTGTCTCTGTCTCTCTTTCTGTGTCTCTCTCTCTCTGTGTCTCTCTCTCTGTGTCTGTGTCTCTCTCTCTGTCTGTGTCTCTCTCTCTGTCTGTGTCTCTCTCTCTGTCTGTGTCTCTCTCTCTGTCTGTGTCTCTCTCTCTGTCTGTGTCTCTCTCTCTGTCTGTGTCTCTCTGTCTGTCTGTGTCTGTCTGTATGTGTCTGTATGTGTCTGTATGTGTCTCTCTGTCTCTCTCTGTCTCTCTCTGTCTCTCTGTCTCTGTCTCTCTGTGTCTCTGTGTCTCTGTGTCTCTGTGTCTCTGTCTCTCTGTCTCTCTGTCTCTCTGTGTCTCTGTCTCTCTGTGTCTCTCTCTGTCTCTCTGTGTCTCTCTCTCTCTCTATGTGCCTCTCTCTCTCTGTGCCTCTCTCTCTCTGTGCCTCTCTCTCTCTGTGCCTCTCTCTCTCTGTGCCTCTCTCTCTCTGTCTGTATGTGAGTTGAAAACAGATGAGTGAGAGACAACCATGTGTATAGCAACATGCCTCAGCATGACTCTGCTAGTCTTCAGGGACTGTTTTCTTAATGTTTTTCCTCTTTCTGTTCTCATAGAGGCTTTGGTTTTTTAACATGTTGACTGTAGCACAGCTATGTAGCCCACTGTTCAGTAGCAGATGGTTGAAGCCAGTCTGTAAACGA
Organism: Oncorhynchus mykiss; assembly: GCF_013265735.2. Taxonomy (NCBI): domain Eukaryota; kingdom Metazoa; phylum Chordata; class Actinopteri; order Salmoniformes; family Salmonidae; genus Oncorhynchus; species Oncorhynchus mykiss. The sequence goes on from NC_048579.1 coordinate 23,279,940, forward strand.
GGACAGCCAATTTCCTGCCTTGACTGACAGCAAGAGGTATGGTTATGTTGTCATGGTCATGACAGGGAAGGACACACTCCTGGTTCCTGTAGCTCTGAAGTCTTTTGTTGTATGTCACTCTACATCAGGCAGGATTTATTAATATTGGCATCCTAATTTGGATAAAGGTCAATTATGCATCAGTGTTTCTTTTGTAACATTCTTTTTTTAGATATACCTTGGAAGTTTTCTTTAATGAGGTTCTCCTTCAAAGTTAACCCCAGTGGGAATGTAGCATGTCCACTCACCCAACATGATGGTGGCCCACTCGCAAGAAACAGATTTCCCTTTTGGCCATGGGCCATATCTTCTCAGGAATGTGACTGAGTCAGCACCATGTTTTCCTAACCTCTGTGACAGCCAGGGCTGTCGTTTTTGGGCAAGGACGCCGGGACATGTACAAACCGGGCCACCTGGCTTGTTGGCAGGGTACACGACGCAGGTTTGGAGGTTGAGGAGAGGGCAGCAGCAGCCCACCGCAACATGTCAAGTTAAACACTTTCTTTTTCACCATGTGTCTTACTGTCTCCCTTACAATTATTCTTGGGTGTGGCACAAAGATCCCAATAACACTTTCCAGAACTGAATGGAGACTGAATGTAGGCCAGTGTTTTGGAGGGAGGGAAACATTGTACAGCTATGCAGTCCAATGCACTAAATTACAATATGAGTCAAGCACTCAAGATCACGTTTACTTGCTGTCCTTTTGTCCTGGTCACATGACCTCTGTGTACCCATGCTGAAAGTGAAACCTAGCAGACATGACTTTTCCATTGTAAAGAGCCAGGCTGGCCTGAAGGTGATACATGTGTCGTTTTCACACAGCTCTGTCTCTAAGGATTACAGAGTCCTCTTTCTCTTCCTATCTTTCTTTCTCTCACTGTCGGAGTGGCCTGGTTTTTCTCTCAGCATTGAAAGCCTAGCGGCTCTTAGCCCAGCCAGATTACCAAATGGGCACGCAGGGCACGTGCCCTGGGGCCCCCGACATTGAATATTCCTTTGAGCATGGTGAAGTTATTCATTAAACATTGGATGGTGTATCAATGCACACAGTCACTACAAAGATACAGGCATCCTTCCTAACTCAGTTGCCGGAGAGGAAGGAAACCGCTCAGGGATTTCATAATGAGGCCAATGGTGATTTTAAACAGTTAGAGTTGAATGGCTGTGATAGGAGAAAAACATTGTAGTTACTCCACAATGCTAACCTAATTGACAGAGTGAAAAGAAGAAAGCTTGTACAGAATAAAAAATATTCCAAAACATGCATCCTGAAAATACTGCTAAAAATGTGGCAAAGCAAGTAACTTTTTTTTGGTCCGGAATACAAAGTGTTACATTTGGGGCAAATCCTATATAACACATTACTGATTATCACTCTGCATATTTTTTCCAGCATAGTGGTGGTTGCATCATGCTACGGGTATGCTTGTAATTGTTAGACTGAGTAGTTTTTCAGGATAAGAAATAAACTGAAAGGAGGAAAACCTGGTTCAGTCCACTTTCTACCAGACACTGGGAGAACAATTCACCTTTCAGCAGGAAAGTAACCTAAAACACACGGCCAAATGTACGCTAGAGTTGCTACCAAGAAGACTGAATGTGGCCAAGTCATAGTTTTGACTTAAATATGCTTGAAAATATATGGCAATACCCGAAAATGATTGTCTAGCAATGATCAACAACCAACTTGACAGAACTTTAATATTTTTTAAAAAGAATAATGGGCAAATATTGTACAATCCAGGTGAGCAAAGCTCTTAAAGGTTTACCCAGAAAGGCTCACAGCCATAATCCTATTGACTCAGGGGTGCGGATACTTATGTAAATGAGATTTCTGTATTTCATTCTCAATAAATGTGTGAAAAAGTGTAAAAACATCTAAACATATTTTCACTTTGTCCTTGCGGGGTATTGTGTGTAGATGGGTGAGAATTAAAAAAATATTGAATTCCAGCTGTAACACAGCAAATTGTATAATAAGTCAAAGGGTATGAATACCTTCTGAAGGCACTTTTAAGTGGTCTTGTTTATGTTGTAGTTTCCCAGTAAACATTTCAAGGAGAACCCTTAAAACACTAGAACAGGGTTCCCACAGTGATGATTTTTCTACCCCCTCCCCCCTTTTCTGAGCCAAAAATACACAACATTTTTTATATATATATATATATATATATATATACATACATACATACATACATACATACATACATACATACATACATACATACATACATACATACATACATACATACATACATACAGTTGAAGTTGGAAGTTTACATACACCTTAGCCAAATACATTTAAACTCAGGTTTTCACAATTCCTGACATTTAATCTTTGTAAAATTTCCCTGTTTTAGATCAGTTAGGATCACCACTTTATTTTAAGAATGTGAAATGTCAGAATAATAGTAGAGTGAGTGATTTATATCAGCTTTTATTTCTTTCATCACATTCCCAGTGGGTCAGAAGTTTACATACACTCAATTAGTATTTTGTAGCATTGTTTAACTTGGGTCAAACGTTTCAGGTAGCCTTCCACAAGCTTCCCACAATAAGTTGGGTGAATTTTGGCCCATTCCTCCTGACAGAGCTGGTGTAACAGAGTTAGGTTTGTAGGCCTCCTTGCTCGCACACGCTTTTTCAGTTCTGCCCACAAATTTTCTATAGGATTGAGGTCAGGACTTTGTGATGGCCACTCCAATACCTTGACTTTGTTGTCCTTAAGCCATTTTGCCACTACTTTGGAAGTTTGCTTGGGGTCATTGTCCATTTAGAAGACCCATTTGCGACCAAGCTTTAACTTCCTGACTGATGTCTTGAGATGTTGCTTCAATACATCCACATAATTTTTGTTCCTCATGATGCCATCTATTTTGTGAAGTGCACCAGTCCCTCCTGCAGCAAAGCACCCCCACAACATGATGCTGCCACCCCCGTGCTTCATGGTTGGGATGGTGTTCTTCGGCTTGCAAGCCTCCCCCTTTTTCCTCAAACATAACGATGGTCATTATGGCCAAACAGTTCTATTTTTGTTTCATCAGACCAGAGGACATTTCTCCAAAAAGTACGATCTTTGTCCACATGTGCAGTTGCAAACAGTAGTCTGGCTTTTTTTATGGCAGTTTTGAAGCAGTGGCTTCTTCCTTGCTGAGCGGCCTTTCAGGTTATGTCGATGTAGGACTCGTTTTACTGTGGATATAGATGCTTTTGCACCTGTTTGGATGCTTTAGATACTGCACCTGTTTCCTCCAGCGTCTTCACAACGTCCTTTGCTGTTGTTCTGTGATTGATTTGCACTTTTCGCACCAAAGTATGTTCATCTCTAGGAGACAGAACGCATCTCCTTCCTGAACAGTATAATGGCTGCGTGGTCCCATGGTGTTTATACTTGCGTATATTGTTTGTACAGATGAACGTGGTACCTTCAGGCGTTTTGGAAATTGCTCCCAAGGATGAACCAGACTGGAGGTCTACAATTATATTGGCTGATTTCTTTTGATTTTCCCATGATGTTAAGCAAAAAGGCACTGAGTTTCATGGTAGGACTTTAAATACATCCACAGGTGCACCTCCAATTGACTGAAATGATGTCAATTAGCCTATCAGAAGCTTCTAAAGCCATGACATCATTAGTGTATGTAAACTTCTGACCCACTGGAATTGTACGGTGAAATAATCTGTCTGTAAAAATTGTTGGAAAAATTGCTTGTGTCATGGACAAAGTAGATGTCCTAACAGACTTGCCAAACTATAGTTTGTTAACAAGAAATTTGTGGAGTGGTTAAAAAACGAATTTTAATGACTCCAACATAAGTGTATGTAGACTTCCGACTTCAAATATACATACATGCATACATACAGTACATGTCAAAAGTTTGGACACACCAACTCATTCAAGGGTTTTTCTTTATTTTTTACCATTCTCGACATTGTAGAATAATAGTGAAGACATCAACATGATGAAATAACACATATAGAATCATGTAGTAACCAAAAAAGTGTTAAGCAAATCTAAATATATTTGAGATTGGTCAAAGTAGCCACCCTTTGCTTTGATGACAGCTTTGCACACTCTTGGCATTCTCTCAACCAGCTTCATGAGGTAGTTACCTGGAATGCATTTCAATTAACAGGTGTGCCTTGTTAAAAGTTAATTTGTGGAATTTCTTTACACCTTAATGCATTTGAGCCAATCAGTTGTTGTGTTGTGGTATACAGAAGATAGCTGTATTTGGTAAAACACCATATCCATATTATGGCAAGAACAGCTCAAGTAAGTAAAGAGAAATGACCGTCCATCTACTTTTTAACATGGAAGTCAGTCAATCCGGAAAATTTGCAGTTGCAAAAACCATCAAGTGCCATGATAAAACTGGCTTTCATTATAACCACAGGAAAGGAACACCCAGAGTTACCTCTGCAGAGGAGGTTAAGTTCAATATAGTTAACTGCACCTTAGTTTGCAGCCCAAATAAATGCTTCACAGCTTTCAAGTAACAGACACATCTCAACATCAACTGTTCAGAGGAGACTGCTTGAATCAGGCCTTCATGGTCGAATTGCTGCAAAGAAACCACTACTAAAGGACACAAATAATAAGAAGAGGCTTGCTTGGGCCAAGAAACACGAGCAATGGACATTAGATGGGTGGAAATCTATCCTTTGTCTGGAGTCCACATTTGAGATGTTTGGTTCCGACCGCCATGTCTTTGTGACACATGATGATCTCCACATGTTTGGTTCCCACCATGAAGCATGGAGGAGGTGGTGTGTGGGTGCTTAGCTTCTGACACTGTCTGTGATTTTGTTTAAAATTCAGGCACACTTAACCAGCATGGCTACCACAGCATTCTGCAGCAATACACCAGCCCATCTGGTTTGTGCTTAGTGGGACTATCATTTGTTTTTCAACAGGACAATGACCCAAAACACCTCCAGGCTGTGTAAGGGCTATTTGACCAAGAAGGAGAGTGATGGAGTGCTGCATCAGATGACCTGGACTCCACAATCAGCCAACCTCAAAATATATTTTGATTGCTTAACACTTTTTTGTTGTTGATTACTATATGATTCTACGTGTTATTTCATAGTTCTGATGTCTTCAATATTCTACAATGTCGAAAATAGTAAAAATAAAGAAACCCTTGAATGAGTAGGTGTCAACTTTTCACTGGTACTGTATTTTTATGACAAAGTGTGTGGACACGTCATTTCAAAACATGGGCATTAATATGGAGTTGGTCCCCTTTTTCTTGCTATTACAGCCTCTACTCTTCTGGGAAGGCTTTCCACCAGAAAAGCCTTCCTAGATGTTGGGACTTCCTTCTATTCAGACACAAGCATTAGAGGTCAGGCACTGATGTTGGACGATTAGATCTGTCTCGCTGTCGGCTTTCCAATTCATCCCAAAGGTGTTCAAGGTTGAGGTCAGGGCTCTGTGCAGGCCAGTCAAGTTCTTCTACACCGATCTCGACAAACCATTTCTGTATGGACCTCGCTTCAGGCACAGGGGCATTGTCATGCTGAAACAGGAAAGGGCCTTCCCCAAACTATTGCCTCAGTTGGAAGCACAGAATCCTCTAGAATGTCATTGTATGCTGTACCGTTTAGATTTCCCTTCATTGGAACTAAGGAGCCTAGTGTATATGTGTGTGTTGTTGGACATAAGACTGTAATCACCAGGAAATCAGCTCAAAGGTGACTGAATAGTACAAGATGAGGAGCGGTTTACAACAGGACTGTGACTCTGAATAGTATCACTTAACTTGTGTTGTACTGGTCTTCACTCACACTTAGTTTAACATTCTTTTCAAAACCAATAAAAAGCCATTTAAGTAACCATTGTTTGAATTGGCAGTTTTCTGTATTACTGTTGAATTATTTCCAAAAGGACACTTACATTTTTTTTGATTCCCTCTACAAGGTTCCCCTTTGTGTCCCTTTCCTGATATACTGATTGAATTTTTAATTGCACAACGACAGTTTCTCAAGGTCAGGAAGACCTTTTTAGCTCTTCAGTCTGCCCCCCATCTGCCCCAGTGAATAAGAAAATGAATAATGGACTTATCCTGCTGCTGAGTTCAGAAAGTGGCAACGACTTAAAACGCAGATTTAAAGTTGCAACTCTACGGAAGTTTATTTAATTGTAGATATTGTAACTTCTCTTGCACTTATCTGTTGAACTGTCTCAGTCTCCCAGATGTGTTGGGGTTCTGTTTTTCACAGCTTTCCTTGTGCATATTTCTGCCCCTCTGGGTGTGGTTGCATTTTCCCTCACCCTCTGATGATGCAATACACATAGATCCGAATGTTGTAGGCTATTACGGTCTATGAAACACAGCTCTTGTTTGAAGAGCCCGTATATTTTATGGGTGCTGCTTTATTTTGATATGGATTGAAAGTACTATTTATAGCTCACCTTTTTAGTTCCCTTCCTCATTGGGTATCTTATCTAATCTCAGGCAAGCCAGACAGAGACATTTACCAGGGTCAGCCATTGTTTCTGGATTATAGATTAATGCCCTGGCAGTTTGCTCGTGTCGTTGGTGTAGCCTCACCCTGAGTGGGGTTACCAAAAAAAACGGATGCATCTGTTTTTCAGGGGAAATGGAAAGAAACCTGGAGCGGGACTTCCTCTTTTGGATGTCAACAAGGCGACACTTCATCTTAAACCAATCCAGTAAATGTGGAGGAGTTAACAGTGCAGAAGAGAACGACCAGAAAGAAAGAAACTACACTCGTGTGTTTCTTTTATGCCTGCTGAGTTAGGTTTAATTGAATTGTTTTTTAAAACCTGTATTTAACCAGGCAAGTCAGTTAAGAACACATTCTTATTTACAATGACGGCCTAGGAACATTAGGTTAACTGCCTTGTTCAGGGGCAGAACAACCTTTTTTTTTTTTACCTTGTCAGTTTGGGGATTCAATCTGGCAACCTTTTGCTTACTGGCCCAACGCTCTAACTACTAGGCTTGCTGCCTTTAAGGTTAGTGTAGTCTTTGATGTTGCGTCGTGGTCTTTGCCTAAAGAAAAAAAACAATGGAAGATGGTCAGGAGATGGCTGAGGCTAAAACGCATGTTCCTGGATGTTAGGTTTGGGCCCTACGTAGCCTTGCGGCCAGATTACCAGTATCACTGTAGTAATCTCTTTTCCACTGGCTTTACGTCTCTTCTGTCACATCCTGGACCTCTGGGCAAGTCCATCCACATCAATACAGCCTACAAAGCACTTCTCCTCTGCTGCCCAAGTTCTCTCTTGTCTCAGCCAAAGCTTTCTATCTCATTCAGCTGTCAATACATCCCGCAAAGCAGTCCTTGTAGTGAGGCCTATGACCTTGCCTCTGACCTTGCCAGAGCAGTCCTTGTTGTGAGTCCATCTGAGGAGGTGTATATCTGCACTGTGTAATGTTTTCAACCTTGTTTTTTTTATCAGAATGGGTAAAACGCTCATCCCTGGTGACATCTACTTTCTTGGCATGGCTGATTTTCCTTCGTTTTTTAATGGATTGTTGCTTACCGCTAAGTCTCAAACGTGTGTCCCTATTCAACATGCAACAGATTGCTGCAATGCGTGCAATGATTAGGCTGCAGTGCATGCAATGTTACCTATTTCATACATCGTCAGCATTGTGTGTAACTTGGCCGTGTGCAGAGAGAAGTAGGAGGGGGGAAATTGAGGACAATTAAGTCAATTCTACACTATTTTCATACATGAGGCATGTCATACCAGAACATTTCAACACTTCCATGGTAGTATTTATTTGTGTAGATTTGTTTTTACAGGGCTATGCCATTTTCCAGGCACATCTCCCTCCAGGATATGAGGATGTGCTAAAGAAAATCTGACTGTCGGCTGTAGAGGGGAGCAGAACATTTCCCGGGAGCTACACTGCCTGTCGCTGTCTTGTCTTGTTTCAGAGGAGAACGTTCTGACTTGTTCCCGCATAGCAACGCTTGAAGTGTTATCTCTGTTATTTGACCTCTTCAGAAGCTTGTGCTACAAGAGGTCAGACTTTGTCGCTCAAAAGGAAAATGGCTTGGGTTTGGTAAGAGTGATATAAGTTGATAGGGTGCGCCGTCACCTCCTCTTATTAAAAAAAAACCCAGGTCTAAGATACTCCATGCCCTCAGTCTTACCCCTCTGTTGTCCAGTTGTAGCTTTGAGGAAAAATGTGCTAACTATGACTGGTATGCGGTTGTCTCAACTAGCTATCTTAAGATGAATGCACAAACTGTAAGTCGCTCTGGATAAGAGCGTCTGCTAAATTACTAAAATGTAAATGTAGCTTCCACCCATAACAGAGCTCTTGGGTGTAGGGGGCCATACAGTTTGTCCTGATCCTGGAAGTCTCTTCCCCCAGGGAGGGAGTCTGGGCCTTTCCATCCTGTTCATGGTGCCTCCAAGCAGCAGTTGGCCCCGTCAGCTAAGCAGCCCGCCCGACGCCCTGTTTGAATGTAAATACTTTGGAAAAGGCCTTTCCTTTTCTCTTCCTTGATGTGAGTTATTTATCTGGCTTGACTGGATTGTGGTGAAAGGATGCATTTTAGATGTTAGTGAACCAGGCCCAAATCCCACCCTCGTCTCGTAACCTTCTATTGCTGATCCCTCACTTACCAGAAGAAACCAGCCAAACACGCTGGTGGACTTCCACTCCCTAATGCACTGTTCCAGAGCTGTAGGCTTTCACTATGATCACTGTAGTTTGCTTTCCTTATCTTAGTATGTTGTCTTTTAAAAAGTGTGGTGCATTTAAAAAAAAAATGTTTTTAATGCCATCCAAGAAATGTTGTCGTCTACATTCCAGTTTAGGTAACAGGGCCGTAATTGCACACGTGGACAGAGGTCCGGACTTTATAATTTGAAAAAAAGTATAATTCAAATATATATTTTGTACACAAAGAAAATCAATTGCGTCTAAGACATCTAGATATTGCTCCCAGCGTTGATCAAAGCTCAGAGCGCTTATTCTTGGTCTGACTGAGTTGTAATCTCGCCGGCCTCGTTGCAAACGAGTGGAATCATGAACAGTGATTTGTTTGCCTGCGTCCCCCGGATGATCTTTTTTAGCAGCACATCCACCACTCTCTCAAACGGTTAACTCTGCCTTATTGCAGCACAGGCTAAGGGCCTGACGTGAAATTAACGACCCCAGCTCGGAGTCAGCTCAAGTTGGCAAGTGGAGATGCTGCGTTTGCGAGATGCAGTGGTGTGACCTGAAATGCACAAGGTCCTCTACTCCGAAAATGAATCCACAGATAAAATGGTAAACCGAGTTTGTTTCTAGTAATCTCCCCTCCTTCAGGCTTCTTCTTATTTGAACTTTACATGGCTATTGGCAACCAACTTTAAGGTGCATTACCACCACCAACTGGACTGGAGTGTGGACTCAGCTCATCTTTCAATCACCCACGTGGGTATATGCTCCTAAACACCAGTGAGGAGATGGGAGAGGCAGGATTTGCAGTGCTTCAAGCGTCACAAATAAGACCAAGCTCTATTTTAGCGCCTGGCTATGCAGATGCACATGAGCAATGATTTGACTAACCTATGTGTAAATTCATTTTACAATGCGAGTGGTGTAGTCAGTATGTTGAGTTGGCAGCTCTGAGATAAAAACGCCTTAGGTGTGTTGTGTAATGTTTTCATCTGATTGTCAAACAAATTACTTCAAAAAGTAGGCTACCTGCACAGTTCCATCCATAATAATTTAGTATACTATAATTAATTTACTACTGGCTACTTTCACCCCTAATTTACACAAGTGTCTTCTTACAATTTCCAACATTTGGTAGGCCATATTACAGTTTCCAACATTTGGTAGGCCATATTACAGTTTCCAACATTTGGTAGGCCATATTATAATTTCCAACATTTGGTAGGCCATATTACAGTTTCCAACATTTGGTAGGCCATTTGTTTTGTCAACCTATAGTTAGATACATGCAGCTTCTCTTCACAACTTGTTGCCCCAGAAGACGAAAGCAGTGCCCACCAGAATAACGTCTTACATTGATTTAAAATGAATGTATTAATCTAGCTAACACAGGTTAAGTTGTCTTTTCGTATAGGGACCCTTGAGAAAATGCAATGTCTCCAAATAGTTGACAGATTGGGACTGTGCATCAATTTGACCGGTCTTAAGGAGTTGAAAACAACTGAACACGTTTCTGATAAGACTTCAGTTCGTCTTGGGTGCATATTTTGTTATGTGGTCTGCTTGCTTAAGTGTCAAAGATATACACATTAGATTCACATTTTCTCAAGAGATGCTTAAAGTAAGAGAGAACATTTCTCCACTAGTCTTCCCGAGACACAATTAACATTTGTTTGATAATTTCACTGCAAGAAATACATAATTCTGCAGGAGTTAATATATTACGCTACATGTGAGGTTATAGGCCTATAGTCAATGTCCAGAGTTTGGTTACTATTCCATTAAACCTATAAACTTAAATGAGGAATATTCTGTTTATTCATGGCTACAGGGATACTCATGAGAGGGATATCAAAGGTGCATGTAAACAGCTTATCCCGAATTAGACCTTAAGTGGGATATGAGCTACTATCCGGAATAATGTGTGCATGTAAATTTGGTCATTCTCTCCAAGTTAGCGCCTGAGTTAAATGCCCATGAACAAGGATGACTGAAGTGTTTAGTTTAAGAAAATGGTCATACAGAGATGGATATCTGAAGATGCAGTTGTAAGAAATGTGCACTTGCAGTTCAGTTATTTGCCTTATCAACACCCACAATGCCTTCGTGGCTCACTGGCTAACCAGACCCCACACTACAGTCTCCTCCACAGGCAGAGATTGGGTCATTTTAGCCCAATTTTAGTCTTTTTTCACCTTATTTTTCACCTGGCCCAATCCCTGTAGAGCATCCCTTTTCACACAGCAAATCGTAACACAATCCACTTGGTCAACCACCCCACGACATGTCTACAGAACCTTCTTGTGGAAACCAGGTCTCTTTACTTTCATGTTACGGTCCACCGTACACCTTTTTTATGGGATATGGAGGATCTAGTTTGTAACCTCTTTGGCACGTAACACACAACACTAGCTCTTTACATTAAATTTCATTTCCCTGAAATGCTATCGGATTCCTTTTTTTTTTATTTTTTATTTTTTTAACAGCATATTTGCTGATTTCATAAGAGGCCCAGCGCAGCTATCTGCATACCCAGTTTATCACAGGAATGGTGGAGCACTAAAAACACAGACAGAAGAAGGTAAGGGTTTATGGATTTTGCATGTGTAATGCCATCACCTCTGCGTTGAGCTGTTGTATCTGAGTGACACTGAGACTTATCTTCAATTTTGCTCCATAAACACTCGAATGCAATGGATTGAGCTAAGTTTAGCAGTACTGTCAGTATAGAGATGTAGAACCAGTCATTTCTTGGGGGATTTGAATCTACTTCAGGGCATTTCACCTTTTGACATGGGAAAGAATTGAATGGGTTTGACTGAGAGTTCAAAACTTTGGGAGTACTGCTGTATAAATGAGCAATTAATTATACATTGAAGTAGTAGCAAAGTGCAGTCAAAAATGGCCTATACGTGAAGTGATCCATTTTTACTCCCTAGAGCATCAGTTGAGGAATGCTGTCATATGCATTCCCGCTAGCGTTTATGTAGGAAACGATGTGTGTGCATGTTTCTTGGGGGGGGGGGGGGGGGGTTAAATGCGGAAGACACATTTCAGTTGAAGGCATTTAGTTGTGCAACTGACTAGGTATCTCCCTTTCTTCAGGTTGAAGCTCTTCAGCCAACATTCGCTTTGTGTTTAGCTGTGTATGCTGATGGAAGTATTGAATTATATTATTGAAAGTGTTCCTGGGATTGTGAGCTTGAAAGAGTCACCGGCATGATAAGGAAGCTAAGGTGGCCAACGTACCAAATGTTCACACAGCCCAATCAGCTTAAAAATGGGTGTCAATTCAATTAATCCCTTTGATGTTTTTCTGAATCTTCTAATGCGCCTAAGACAGTATCAGGGTTCTGGGGAATAAGCCTTTTTGTCAAATGTCGACGTGACTCTAACGTGGTTCGTCTCCCTCTCGCTCTCTCCAGGCCACGGACAAGAGAAAAGCTCTGGAGGAGACCAAAGCCTACACCACCCAGTCTCTGGCCAGCGTGGCCTACCAGATCAATGCCTTAGCCAACAACGTGCTGCAGCTGCTGGACATCCAGGCCTCGCAGCTGCGCCGAATGGAGTCCTCCATTAACCACATCTCTCAGGTCAGATCCGGAGTCTCTCATACACACACGCACGTACATATACCGTTTGTATGTGTATGGCCTCTTTCTGCAGTGACTAAGGTGCCTTTTATTGATTTAAATGTGTGACTGACTGCGTGTTTGTATAAATTATTGATGCACCATCCCTCTCTGTGTGTTGCTCTTTCTCTCTCACTCACACCCTCTCATGCTCTCTACTTTATGGTTGCGAGTGCAGTCTCACACTGATTTGATCATCTCACTGTTGCCCCTTTGCCTCACCCTGTTATTCCAAACTGTGTGCCTGAGGCCACAGGCCAGACCACTGCCATTTGGAGGAGGTAAATCCGCCCGCTCATCCAATTAAGTCATTAAGGACTCGGCTCAAACAAAGGGACCAAGGACAAATGGCAGCTCACCAATGTGCCAAACCCTACATCATACTGTAGACTCATGCTTGGGAGTGTGGAAATGATGCAACCATTTAGTCATAGCCTTCAGGTCAAGTCTTGTTGGAATTGTGGTTGACTGGTTGCTTTCTTTCATGGTAAGAGAGAAAGAGAATAGAGAAGACACCTTTCCTCTATGTCTGAAATGTCCCAATGATTAAGGTAAGGTTACGACTCCTACAGTAAATCTGAAGTCTCTGATTTAACAATTCTCAGAAATGTAGATCTCAATAGAGTGAGAGGTAAATAACAAGAAATATATGGAGAGAAGTGTAGGAGGTGAGGGAAAGCGTGATGGAGCATGAGCAAGTCGGTGGAAGACTGAGGTTGACCGAGAAATAGAGACAAAGAAAGAACACATGAACAGTCATGGACATGAGTCAATACTCACAGATGGCACACAACTGACATCTATGTCACCAAAACTCCACTCCGTTCGTGTCTCCATGACAGCGATCCCAGCCATCCCTGACGGTCATGAACCGGCAGAAGCAAAGAGAGCGTGATATTTGTTCAACATGTTCACCAGAGAGAAAATACTCATTCACTGCACTGGTTTGACTGAGTTGCTAAGCACAGCCTGCCACTCTGAAATGGAAAAAAAGCAAACAAGACTTAACAGACAACAGACCACCCGTTGCACTTTTGACCCCCCTTCATTGTGTAAATACTATTATATTTCCCATCGGTTTCACTGTATTGACAATAACAGGGGCTTCTCATGTCTTTAGTTGCCATAGCATTGTGTGGTGTTGGTAACCATGGCAATATCTGGGTTGTTAGATGGGGGCATGCGGGGTCATGGTGGTTGAGGTGTTAAGAGTTTGTAAATGAGCATATTCCTCTCTCAACTAGTGGATGTATAGCTATGAATGGTTAGTATAGCATGCCCTTCTCTGAACGATACCAGTATGGTGATACTCGTTAGTATCGTGGCAAGGAAAGTGCTTTAGGAAAACAGCCCTAATTTTGGAAACTAATGTTGTCCTCCAGAGTCACATTTATTTTTCCAGCTATAGCACACACAATTTTACATACAGCAGGTTTTTATAGGACCCAATAGTTTTTAGTCTGCTTTGTGTTTTCATTTTTGCCATGGAAAACATATGGTGATGCTGATATTGTCCAGGCCCTAAGTAATGCTATTTTATTTATCTTGCTAATTAACTAGATTAATAGCTATTCATAATTAGCCTAGTCTCTCTGTGGCGGTCGGTAACATTTAAGATGGGGGGGGGGACTTATTTTTTGGGGGGCATACTAATGATACTCAAATTTTCCCTATACCCATCATGAGGTAGCTACAACCTAGCCTATGAATGAAAGTTTACAATGTAGTTGCACAAGTTGAGAGAGAAATTTGAGCAATCAAGGTGACACATTCAAAACCGCCTTGCACATTCTTGCCTGCATCTAGCTGATCTAGGGTGTAATCCTTAGTGCAAACAAGAGTTTCTATTGGACATATTCAGGTATGTTAATACCCGTTTCGTTTGCTCCAGTTTAAAAGGTTTTCAACAGAATTTGCAGAATGAATACTCCCCTGATCAAACACAGTTCACTTTCATAGCAGCCACATACAAACAGCATGATAATTTTGCTCTTTGTAGAATTCCTTCTCTCATCTATGAGCTCTCCTCCTCTCACCTTTTCCCTTTGCTTGTGGACTTCAGTGCACAACACATCAGCTGTCTGTGACCAGGTGAAAAAATCTTTCCAAGACAGACCTTCATATCATAACTGCTACACACAGCCTACATCGTTGTCACCATATTAGTTAACATCATAACGTAGCTACTAGAATGCGTAAGTAAACCTGCTACAATCATGCAGTACAGTCAGAAAGCAGTTTAGCAGTTACACCGGCGGGCCCCATTGGCAATACATTTATAAAACCAAAGGCTTACCTTGACTTGGAAGAGTTCCAGTGTTGGATAGCCATAGCCAGCTAGCTAACATAGCATCCATCTCTGTTTGAGTAGGCTAAACTAGCTAGCTGCATTCTCTAGCTAAGGGAACGTGGGGGATTTTTTAATATTTATAAAAATATCTTGCTCTCTCTAGCTTCTCAATTTTTAAAGAAATTAATTTGTTCAAAACTGTTAATATTGTCTTTCTCTGTTTGAGTCAACTACTCACCACATTTGATGAACTGCAGTGCTAGCTAGTTGTAGCTTATGCTTTCAGTACAAGATTAATTCTCTAATCCTTTGATTAGGTGGACAACGTCAGTTCATGCTGCAAGAGCTCTGATAGGTTGGAGGACGTCTTCCGGAAGTTGTCTTAATTACTGTTTAAGTCTATGGAAGGGGGTGAGACCCATGAGCCTCCTAGGTCTTGTTTTGAAGTCGATGTATCAAGAGGAGGATGGAAACCAGCTGTCCTCTGGCTGAACCATGGTGCTACCCAACAGCGTGCTGTTGAGGCTACTGTAGACCTTAATTGCAAAACAGTGAGTTTCAATCAATTATTTGGTGACGTGAATATATTAAGTATAGTTTCATCTAAAAAGGTTCACTTTTTAAACGTTACACTATTTTTATTAAATTCACTGAGGAGTGTGGTTCTCTCCCTGCTACTCTGAGGAGCCTCCACTGCTCTCTTTGGGATATTGATAGCTAGGAATGATGTGTAGACAACTAGAATGACATCTCTGACCAGTCGCTGTGGATTGATGTCCAATCTCTGTGGTAATAATCAAGTTAGTGCTAGGATCCACAAGCTGTGGCTGTTTTTATCGCTCTCTTGTCCTGTTCAGAGATGGATCATTATAAAAACTAGCGCCGAGTTCACTCCCAGCTCGCGGGCAGACTGGAGAATAGCCCAGCTTACGTTCTGGTGGTGAATGGGAAATGAGGAGGAAAGACTGCGACACATTGCAAGCTCTTTTTAAAAGCTGAAGTGTGTGTGTTAGTGAATTCTCAGAATCTATGTAAGCTATCAGGAAATGGACAATAGGGTAGGGATGTTGGTGCTCTGAGTGGGTTGTTTTCAAATCGTGACAAATCGCTTATTTCACTTGATCTCCCCGCAGAGGAGGTCATCTAATTCTTGTCATAATTCCCTCAGTCATTCCTTTTAGATGCCAAGCTATGGGTGGTGGTGAGCCAGAATGTGGTGGTGGATGGGGCTGATGACAGTGATCCTCCTGGGCGTGGTGTGGCCAGGCCTGGCGTCTGGAAGGTTAGCCCATGGTTAAGGAATAGGGAGTGTCCGCTGACTGGTGTCTGTGTGGGCACCTTCTCCCTCCCTCCCCGTGGTTGCTTTCTGGCATCTACATCTAGCAATCAGTAGGCCTAATGCAGCGCATCCTGAGTTAAAGATGCAATTTGTATGATCGCATAGCCTTTAATGTAGCAGTCAAAGAATATGCTTCTGTTGGGGGGGATGTGATGTTTAGAACATAATTTGAGGCTATACAGTTGTGTGTGTGTTGCTAAGTCTTTAGCTATTAACATTCATTGACTCTTGGTCTTCCCGCTGTGTACATGGCTATGCATGCCTCCTTACGCTGTATGTAGTGATGGCTGTGACTTTCTGTATGTGTGGAGATTGTGTTCTAACCCTGCCAATGCTCTCACCGTTGCCGTTGATAAACAGGGTTTCCCTGCAGTATCTAGTAGTGATGGGGGGGGGGGGGGGGGGGGGGGAATCGATAGTTGCATATCAGGATTTATTTTTATTTTTTTTGCAATTTATATTGTATCATTTTGACTATCGCAATATGATTTTTGCGCTAGTTGGCTGTACCTGCACCAAAACTCCAGTATTTTAACATCATAGCTTGTTCTCCAAAACGAGTTTTCGTCATGGCTCTCTCTTGGCCCTCTGCAGCAGGCAGAGCATGCAGCATGTTTAGCAATATGTTTGGAACATTGAATCGCAATAAAATCACAGTATCGAATAGCAATACATATACTTATACGTGAGAATCGCAGTACATATCGTATCGGCACCTAAGTATCGCGATAATATCGTGTCGTGAGGTCCGTTTGTTAATTCCCAGCCCTAGTATCTGAGGCTGAGGAGAGAATAGACTGGTGTCACCTTGTGCTGTGTGAGAAGCAGTGAACAGGGAGCGTTTTGTCTGTCCCAGCGTCAGAGCGGGCTTCACACAGAGAGAACATCACTCCGTCATACCCTGTGTTAATAGGAAAGTGTGTGCGCACGCATGTTTATTCATGCACAGTAAAGATGAGCATGTTTGAATATTTTCGTGAAGGGAGAAGCCCAGCTAGCGATGGTATCAGACGTCGCAGAGCTCTGTCTACACTGTGTGCAAAACATTAGGAACAGCGATTTCCATGACAGACTGACCAAGTGAATCCAGGTGAAAGCTATGATCACTTGTCACCTGTTCAATCCACTTCAAATCAGTGTAGATGAAGGGGAGGAAACAGGTTAAAGAAGGATTTTTAAGCCTTGACAATTGAGACATGGATTGTGTATGTGTGCCATTCAGTGTGGATGGGCAAGTACAATATTTAAGTGCCTTTGAACGGGGTATGGTAGTAGGTTCCAGGTGTGTCTAGAACTGCAACGCTGCTGGGTTTTTCATGCTTAACAGTTTCCCGTGTGTATCAAGAATGGTCCACCACCCACTGGACATCCTGCCAACTTGACACAACTGTGGGAAACATTGGAGTCAACATGGGCCATCATCCCTGTGTAACTCTTTCGACACCTTGTAGAGTCCATGTCCTGACAAATTGAGGCTGTTCTGAGGGCAAAAGGTGGGGTGCAACTCAATATTAAGAAGGTGTTTCTAATGTTTTGTACACTCTGTATGTCAAACAGTGCATGTGAAAGCATCAAACAGAACACCACTCACTTGGCTGCCACGGTCGTTCACACTACTTACTGTAAATCACCTCGTTTCATGAGGTTCCTCTGTGGCACGGATGCACTTGGGCCTGCCAGACAGCTAATTGAAGTCAGTGTTGCTCACAACGCTGAGTTATTCCATGCACCGAGAATCTGCCACACCACATCTCTATAATACACGGCTCTCGACAGTCGATTGTTTTGAGATTATAGGACTGCATGCATGTGACGCGTCTGTGCTACTTGGTATGAGCACAGCTGTGTGTTTAAAAAAAAAAAAAAATCTGGATTAAAATGGGTTATAGGTGGTGGGGGTCAATGGCATTGTCACAGACCGAACAACATTTTTGCGGCCCTCCTGTTGACCGCAGTGACACGGTGTAGCTGTTTTAAATTACTTTTTTAGTAATTTAGCGGACGCACTTATCCAGAGCGACTTACAGGAGGAATTAATTGCCTTGCTCAAGGGCACATCAAGATTTTTTTTTCACCTGGTCGGCTCGGAAATGCGAACCAGCGACCGTTTGGTTACTGGCCCCAAAGCTCCTAACCGCTAGGCTACCTGCTGCTTCTACACACAATTCTACATATCATGCATGTCATGTGTCTGAGAATACATCTTTCAGTTTTAAAGGTAATTTACTTAAATTCTACTCATTTTGCCAGTGTTTATGCTATCTGAGTGACTCAAACATAACAAAATCAATATTCCTGAATGCTTAACTTCTGGAATTGTTGTATTTATTTTAACCTTATTTTACCAGGTAAGTTGATTGAGAACACATTCTCATTTACAGCGACCTGGCTGACTAGATTTTATTTTGGTGATTGTGAGTTCTCAAAGATGATCTTATAATTTTGTTTTAAAGATATAGGGCCATTATATTTTCTACATACTTGATATCTGGTTGTAGATGTTTTATATTGAATGTTTTTCCATCCCAAAATGATACAGATAATCAATAAACGTATGTGGCCCTGAAAGTGGCCCGCCCAAGACTTTTCTATGCAGAAAAACCCCTGCTGCCTGTGTGTGTGCTGCAGTGCTGACTCTGACCTCCCTCATGCTGCTGTGTGCTGGGCGGAGATGGATTTCATCCAAACAGGATATGAACTTCCACAGATGAGAGTATGTACATGGCTGGGGGGGCCGGTGTTTCCTGCTAATCCCAATGCTTGTCAGTGTGTCCTTTCTCTGTCAGGCATGCCTTTCTCTATGTAAGCAACTGCACATAGGGTGGGGTTGGAATGGATGTGTGTGTGTGTGCCTATAATAGCAGGTCAAGAATGTCATTACAAGGTAGGAAAACAAGAAACATTCTTGAAAAGTCAGGACTTTTTCAATTTCCTGAATTTGTTAAAATACTATTTTAGGTTTAAGGGACTTTTTAAATAAAGCACTGCCATCCAGAGTGTAATCTCAGGCTGGTTATAGACATCTGCCACTCTCACAGCTAATCAGTAAATACGCAGGTGGTCATTTCTGAGTGGCACATACTGTATATGGAGCATAGCCTCAGCTAATAGTCTTTAGCGGTCTACCTTTTTGGTGACGCTTCTGAGATATTTGTGCCCCGCCTGATACAAAGACCTAGCGAAAACACCGACTATGGCTTAGCTTTGAAGAACGGCATTTTGATTTCCGTCTCCTCTAGATGGGAATGTCCCACTGGTGTTCGTAGAGCCATGGGGAACAGTAGAGCGCAGGAAAATATGATTGGATCTAATTGGAGATGGTTTGTTACGCGGAGAGGAAAGTTTTGGCAAGGATGAAGCTTTGAAGGGGGGAAGGGGAAAAGGGGTTAGAAGTTAACACAGAACAGGGAAGCTGGTCTGATGATGCATAGGAAAACACCCTTACCCTACTCCAAATCACGCGATACTGACACTCGTGATGGATGGTGGACCATACAATCAGACAGCTTTTTTTCCCAGTGAATTTTCAGGATTAATTGGGGAGTAAAAATGTGTTCCTTTTTTTAATAAAAACATGTCAGAATGCTGCATTTTGGCAATTTAGCAAGTCTTTATTCATTTAAAAAAATCTGATTTGTGGAATTCTCCATGTGATCTATATTAAAAGGCACTTGATTTAATATAACATGCTTTTAAAATTCAATACTGGTGCACAAATTCTACTTAAAATATCAAAGGGTTGCAAAAGGCACTCATTTCAAGGAACAACCCACTTTTTATTTTTTAAATGTCAATGTCAATGTGGTGCAATTGTGTAGAGTGGGACGTTTTATCCCAACCCAATATGCTAATGGAGCTTCTGCAATGCTAATATGGTCCATTCTGTACTTGAATTTGAGAGTCCAGTCTTTGACTTGATATTGGCGACATGCCTAGACTACATGGGAAAAATCACAGTAGGTGTTTTTGTACAGAAACCCCAAATGTGCTGTGTCCACAAACAAATGGTCGACCTTGGCATGTTGTCCCGACTCTCTGATATACTGTTTTTCATTGATGGGAAAGACAATCTGCCTTAGTTTTCTCACACCGGAGAAATAGTTAGCTGGTCTCTTCCGTCTCCCCTCTGCCCCCGGCTATGCAATATTGAAAGTGTTCTAGAGAGCGGGTGTTAGATTCACCGGAAGAATTCTGTTTTTCCGAAGAGACTCTACACATGCTGCCAGATCCTGGTCTCCTAGAGGACTCCTTGAGTGGACATTTTGTCTCACTCGTTAGATGGAAGCTCTCACATGATGTGCTGGGTTACACTAAATGCCCTGAGAAACGGGGCTCTCTCAGGGCTCCTAGACAGCCGTGATGGCTCGCACCACAGAGCGCATTCAGTGCCCTGAGAAACAGACAGAAGCCAGGCTATAGGTTTGTCTTTGAGTGATCTGTCCTCCCCTTTCCGGGAACCGCTATTGTTTGTCTCACTCCACAGATAGATGTGCTTGTTAAAGTTGGCAGAAGCCAGACACGGTGAGAGTTGTGATAGAGCTTCATTGTTGTAACTCGTTGTCTTCTGCCATCAGTGAAGATACCGTGGCCTAAGATCGCATTAAGTTAACATATGGAATTGTTTTAAGATGGTCATGAAAGGCATCATTTAGTCATTTGATTTTGAATTTTAGGACTCCTGTATGTATAAAAAAAAGTTATTTGAGGAAACATTGAATTTGGCCTTTACTGCTATAGTTCATAGATACACATCTGTACATGGAAAAACAGACGGCCCACCCCCCAAAAAATCACAAGGCATGTGTTGAGAGAGAGAAATAAGAAAAAACATTTTTTTTTACACACATTTGGCCATGTTATTCGTGACCCTTTTTTACCCCCTATGCATGTTGTGCTATTTGGTCAGACCGGTCCTGGGTTACCTTCAGACGATCCCCGTAAGCTTGTGTGCATCATAGAGCAAAACAACCAACACCTTTGTGCTCGCGAGTCTCCCCTTTCGATATTGGTGGCATTAGTTTGTTGCTCCAACCATTCGTTCTGGACAGTTGATTTTTCCGAGAAGACCTCTTCAAAATTAGGACATCTGCGACAGAGTTCAGACGACTGCCGGAAAAGCTTGTGGATGTCGAAGAGTAAAACAACCGACACTGCCCTGTTCGTGAGAGTCATCTTTCGATGGTAATGACTTACTAGTTTGTAGCTCAAACGGTTTGGGTTTTAGATACTTCTTTTGTTGGGTGGTATCTCTCCAGGAAGCCACTGACTCTGCCAGTTTGCTGAAACATCTGGGCATTGCAGTTTTCTCTCTGTCTGTCCAAATATAATCATGTATGGTTAAACTCTATTATTAACCATTGGCACATTTGTCCAGTTGAGCTAACCACACACACACACACACACACACACACACACACACACACACACACACACACACACACACACACACACACAGTGGCATGAAGGGCATATTTGTCCGTTAATGTTCACCCAGCCCAACCGTATGGCTACAGATCTGTTGGATTTCTGTCCGTCCATGGATTTGTGCGAAGCTGCCGTTTTTATTGCGGCTATCATCCTCCGACCACGCTGCCAAAGCGCTGAAACTGCCATTTTTCTTTCTGTCAGTTACAAAAGGGAAGCCAACTCTCTGCAGCATATCAAAGTATGGAGATTCTCATTTTTCTATCTCTCTCTCTCTCCCTGATTTCTACAGAACAGCGCGTGTGTACGGTATGTCTGAAGACAGATGTCAAGCCAGGTTTACGAAAGGCTCTGAAATTCCATTCCCGGTTCTTTGATTCTCTGCCCTGCCTGTGTGAGATTTATAATCCCCCTGCTGATGTGGAGGGCCCTTGTGTAAATGTGTCAATTCTCTCCCCTGCTCCTCTACTCCACCCCCCCCCCCCCCCCCCCACACACACACTGTCTGAGGAATCAGTTGAGGTGTAAATCAATATAGAGAGGGAGGGAGACCGGGGTCAACAACCCCACCAACCCCATTAGTCTGAGACATCCTCCAGCCGAGATCCATCATCACACTGTGTATGGGATTCCACTTATACTAGTCTTTACCACATGGGAGAACTAGTTACAGCAGACATTTTGAACCATGTTCTGAGCTTGTTTCTCACAATATTGAGAGAAAGTACTCTGACAATTCTTCACTGAAGTAGTTTCTTGTTGCTGCTACGAAGAACACGACAATCCCACATAGCAACCAGATTGACCAGCCACCCACAGCCCAAATGGAAGGGATTACTTCCTCATCTTCAAAAAATGACATTTGCTTTAATGTCCTGAAATAGCCATGGACTCCAGCTGGTAGAGGTATGATGGGGAAGGAATGAACTGGCAGAAAGACAAATGGTGACCAAGGTCCTCCAATCATGGCCGAGGGTGACTATTCACTGGGTGTGAGGTGGGTGAGTGGAAAGAGAGGAGGGGCAGAAGGAGAGGAAAAAGGCTGAGCGGGATGAGGTGAGTGGGGGGAAAATGGAGCATGACGGAAATCAAAAAGCAAAGGAAGGCAAGAAAAGAGGACAAGAGGAGAGGTTGACGAAGAGGAGGAGAGGGAGAAGAGTAAAGGTCCAAGAGATAAGAAGTAGAGAAAAAGAAAAAAGGGAGGAGCTCCTTCATTTCCACACGGACACACTTGCACTCACACATTCCTAAAGGCTTGTTGACAGAGAAGGCCAAACCAAGTCTGCCCAGTGTGTTCTGGGATAGAAGCGAGCCGACTCGGGGCATGTGGATGACAGTGATTGAGAACACATGTGAATCGTCCTTCCAGCTGGGCAAGGTCTATTCAGCAGAACTCCAGACAGCCTCCTGAAGTACAAACGCAAATCGGCTGGTATTGTGCTCAGCTGTAGACCTGAAAAGGTTCTTTTTTTATTTAGCTAGTTCAGCACTGGTCAGCAAAAGTCATTCTGAAAAACATCATTGATTGAACTCTTTGTCTGGTTTGAGACTGGAAGGGAAAAGCCATTCACCATGCATTCCCATTTAAGCTTTCCACAAAACTAGTTTAACATTCACGAGGAAAGGACTTTTGGTGTGGATGTGTGACAGAGCAGCCAGTTTGATACTGAACGGGGAAAAGCCCATCTCAATCGGCAGACATTTTGATTGAGCACACATCAATTGCGGTCAAAATCCTTTTTTTTTTTGTTCTTTAAGCAATCCCTAATACTTTGTCTCTCAAAGTCTTAACACTTGTGTAACATTTGTGAGCCTTACTTCAGCAAAGCTATTTTCTTCTCTCACAGGAAGGGTATGAACTTCCTCCCGATGCCAGCTGCGCTGCTGTTTGTGCTACTCTGTGTACTCTGATAAGGAGCGTTAGTGCATTCTAACATCATGGGTCAGTTTCCAAGTCTAGCTGCGGTGTATCCCTGACAGGTTATTTTGCTATGGTCCTAGTTTTTCTTCTGCGCGTCGTTCACTTCCTACAGCTGAACTTTTCCAGAAGCCTCTAAAGAGGTTGTTAAATTAATAATCATTGCGGGAACAACTTACTGTAACCGTATCCACAAGTAGCTTACCACTTGGTGACAAGTGACAACTGCCGTTGAGTCATCCTACTAACAAAACAGTGATTTCTCAAACCACCAAGCCTGTTTCTTTACAATGGAATCTAACCCAACAGACATTTATTCCCCCCCCCCCCCCCCCCCCCCCCCAGACGTTGCTCTGTTGTGGGTGCCGAATAGGGCGAGGTAAGGTCATAGACTGGACTGTTGGAATACGGCCAGGAACACTTAACTCCACTCCTCCGACCATCAGTCCTCACTGCTCTCTGCAAACCACTCACTGAACCTCTTGATCTAACTGAGAATTGATTTCCTGGGACCAGTGTTGGGTTTATTTTATTTTCCCAGTACCCCGGCGTTCATAATTCAGTGTTGGCGAAAGCCTGCTGTAAACCTTCCCAGTCCCTTTGCTCAGTTATTGGATGTTGAGTTTGAAAACAGCCTTATCACTCTAATGGTAGACCAGCATGTTTTGGAGGACGTTTGGTCCACGGCTCAGTGCCATACACATCGAAGGGTTTGTTGGACTAGACCTTTTGAATAAAGTGCACTTATGACTTCACCCCCTTTCTCCTTTTAACTCCTACAAATACACAAGGCATTTTGAAGAGAATATTGTTTCTTTATGGATCATGGGGAGTATTTGTATGGGAGCAAATATTACGCATGCGCTGGTAATGAAGTAACTTTCGGTATACAGAAGTAGATGACGCCAACTTATTGTTACGACGCTAACAGTGCAAACGCTACCTAACAAACTCTAGTTAATTCTCTCTTCTCCGAGATAAGGGAGTCTCAAAGTCCAGAGTCCTGTCTGTCTGTGGCATGAATGGAATCCTCTGTCTGTTGGCTCCGGCCAGCATTCCCTCCCCTGAGAAAACCGTTGGTTTGACTACCCGGGCGGCCCTCGGCTGACATTGGTCCCCTTTCATCTCCTCGGAGGAAGATCATTTCCTCTATGGCTCTTCTATACCCGATTGGAGCCCGGGAAAGGAGAGAATGGGAAGACGATGACATTTGACGGTGATCATTTTTGATAGACTTCATGGTGCTTGTGATGGTTGTACTTGTTGTGATGGGTAGAACTGTGACTGATCACCATCACTTGCCGAACTGAACAGTTCTCTCTTCTCCTTAGACGCTGTGAGAAAATCCCTGTTGCTTGAACATGAAAACAATCCAATCAAAAAGAGAATCTTGAAAAGAATGACTGTTCCTCTCCAGCTGATAAGACGGAGCCTTTCATAGCTCTTCTGCACCCCGTCACAATACTCTGCTCTCATTACTGTCAGTCTGCATGGGATCTTTGATATCTCCAGCGTCTTTCTCAGTCTTTGGAAGCAGCATACTTCAGGAAACAGTCTCGACACAGTACAGTGATGACAAACAGCCTCAGACAAATCTCAAAGAACCGTCACACCCCGGGTTCTTACGGCTGAGGAAGGCCCAGTGCTTCCCTGACTCGTAATGTAAGTGTAGTTGGCAGAGAGTTTGAGTGTCGCCCTGAAATTCAACGGTGCATACTGTGTGGCGTGGTCCTCTGGGAAGGGTCAACTTTAGAGATCCTCTGTGTGTGTGTGGGCCTTGGTTAGACCTGGTTCATACCGCAGTGTGTGCACATGCATACCTCC